>NW_007726799.1:68618-77452 GCF_000696425.1 Galeopterus variegatus
AAAAAAAAAAAAAAAAGATGTTGTCTAGGGCCGGCCCGGTGGCGCACTGAATAGTGCGCCGCTTGGGAAGCGCGGCGGCGCTCCCGTCCGAAGGTTCGGATCCCACGTGCAGACCGGTTCCCGCTCACTGGATGAGCGAGGCGCGGGAGCAACACCGAGGCTTGCGATCCCGTTGCCGGTCCCCGGTCCGGTGCGGGGGCAACACTGAGGGTTGCGATCCGTTGCCGGACACGGAAAAAAGACAAAAAAAAAAAAAAAGATGTTGTCTAAAGCAGGTGCTGTGATCCTTCTCTAAGTTTCCACCACTGGGATTAGGTATACAGTTGGTGCTCAGTATCTTTTGAATGACTGAATGAATTGGGCTTGCTCAGTGCCTTAATAGAGGTACAGAAAAATTGACTTGGGGTTTCTAAAGAGTACAAATTAATTCTGGTTGGAGGTTCAGGATTGGATAGACAATGGGTTGGCACTGGGTATTTTGATGCCTTTTACCCTATTCAGTCCTCACCACAACCCTGTGAGCGTGGATGGCTGCCCATGTCTCACAGCCGAGGACATGGTCTGAGATGAAACATCACAGGGACAGAAATGTCAAAGTTGGAGAGACTTTTGAGCAGAGTACTGAATGCATAAAATGAGTCAAAACACAGAAATAAGGAAGAGCCACCCTAGGGCACAAACTAAGCAAAAGCCTAGAGGCTGAAGACTGCAGAGGCTGTGTTTCTTTGGAGGGGTTATGATTGGTCCTGTGGTTAGAACAAAAGTATGCTGTAGATCTTGGACAAGTCAGGTAGGGAACCTCCCTGAGCTTCGGTTTCCCTCTCTGTGAAAAAAGTTAGTAAGGTTGACTCTGCTCCATCTCCATGGGAAGGAGTTCAAGGCTCCCTCCTATTTTTTCATATGAGAACAGTTTCAAGGCTTCTCCTGGGGTAATAAGAAGGGAACCTACCTAGAGAAGGCAAAACAGAGGCGGGCAAAACCAACAAAACACTCCTCCCGGGCCTCGGAGCCCCTGGGCTGGCCTGTGGTCATGGGACTCTCTCCCCAGGATGCTATTTTTTCTGCCTGTGACTTCCCCATTCCCTCCTCTGCTTGGTATTAATAGATTTCCAGCTGACCCAGATGCCTGGTGTGCAGCTCAGATGGGGGCAGCAGATGGTAGGGGCAGAGGGCCAGGCCCATTTCTCATTTGACCCCCACTGGTTGCCAGAGAGGTCATTCTCCCCATTTTGCAAAGCAAGAAACTGAGGCTCAGAGAATTTGAGTGCCTGGCCAGGGTCACAGAGCAAGTTGGGGTTGGATGGGATGGAATTGGGGGCTAAGAGGTGAGTGGGCACTTTTCCTGACCTCGGTCTACCTCCTCCCGCCCCAGCTACGGAGACATGGTGCCCAGCACCATTGCTGGCAAGATTTTTGGGTCCATCTGCTCACTCAGTGGTGTCTTGGTCATCGCTCTGCCTGTGCCAGTCATTGTGTCCAACTTTAGCCGCATCTACCACCAGAACCAGCGTGCTGACAAGCGCCGAGCACAGCAGGTAATGGCACCTTCCATCTGAGCGCCTTCTATTCCCCACACCCCAATCCAGTCTACTCTTGGACTTGCCCAACTCACCCTTTATCTCCTCCTCTCTCGTAGAAGGTACGCTTGGCAAGGATCCGGCTAGCAAAGAGTGGCACCACCAACGCCTTCCTGCAGTACAAACAGAATGGGGGCCTCGAGGTGGGTAGGGGCCCAGACTGGTGTTGGGGTTAGCAATAATGGGGAGGCGATGACAAGGAAGGTGCTGACCTCATGTCTTTGCTCCGTCCACTCCAGGACAGTGGCAGTGGGGAGGAACAGGTGCTGTGTGTCAGGAACCGTTCTGCTTTCGAGCAGCAACATCACCACTTGCTGCATTGTCTAGAGAAGACAACGGTGAGGCCTAATGAGAGGTGGCATGGCAGAATGAAGGTGGTCCCTCTGCTGCCAAACCAACTTCCTCCCTTGGATGGAAGGCTTACTACTAATTGGGGAAATCACACAGGGCTTCCTGGAAGAGGCCACAACAGAGCTAGGCCTTGAAGGGTGGGCAAGGGAAGGGAAGGGAAGAGAAAGTGACTTCCAGAAAGGAGGGAACAGCCTGAGCAAAAGGACTGGGGATGGGATCAGCTCCCGTGGGGTGCCCTGTGACCCTGCCTCCCTTCTGCCCACAGTGTCATGAGTTCACAGATGAGCTAACCTTCAGCGAGGCCCTGGGAGCTGTCTCGCTGGGTGGACGCACCAGCCGCAGCACCTCTGTGTCCTCCCAGCAGATGGGACCCGGCAGCCTGCTATCTTCTTGCTGCCCTCGCAGGGCCAAGCGCCGTGCCATCCGCCTAGCCAACTCCACTGCCTCGGTTAGCCGTGGCAGCATGCAGGAGCTGGACACACTAGCAGGGCTGCAGAGAAGCCCTGCCCCTCAGAGGTAAACACCCCTCCCATCTGCTGGCCACACCTGGGGAAGCTCAGAGCTTGGACCAATGGGCCTGAGGTTTCATGACTCCAGGCCTAGCAAGTCAAGCTTGAACCCAAACTCCTCCATGCTGGGAACTTGGGCTTATCTTGTCTGGAATTCCTCATTCTTTATTTGCTCTTTTGCCAAATATTTATTGAGCACCTACTGTATGTTAGGCACAGTTTTAGGCACTTTGGATGTAGCAGTGAACAGAACAGACAGAAATCCCTGACCTTTGGAAACTTGGTGGGATAAGACATCAGGTTAATAAACAACAAATACACAGGTTATGTATCATGTCAAACAGCTATAAGCACCAAAGAGAAAAATAAATCAGGGATGGGGGATAGAGAGTGTAGAGCAATTTTAATAGATGATGCAGTTTTAATAGTGAGGTCAGGGAAGGCTTTACTGAATTGGCATCTGAGTGGAGAACTGAAGGAGGTGAGAGAGGAAGCTGTGCAGATAAGTAGAGTAAGAGCTTTCTAGGCAGAGTGAACAACCTGTGCAAAGGCCTGAGGCAGATATGGGTCTGCATGTTAGAGACACAGCAAGGAGGCTACTGTGGGTGGAGTGGAGTGAGCGAGGGGGAGAGTGGTAGGAGGTAAAGTTAGAAGAGAATGAAGATCTGTGCTGGCTGGTGAGCTCAGTTGGCAGAGTGTAGTGTTATAACACCAAGGTCAAGCGTTTGGATCCCCTTACCAGCCAGCTGCCAAAAAAGGAAAAAAAAGGAATGAGGACCCAACTGTGCAGATCCTACTGTAGAGTCTTGTAAGGATTTTGGCATTGTTAGGAGTAACCAAAAGAGAACATTTTTGTGTGTGTGCTCACTATGTTCCAGGCACCTCTCTGAGCACTTGTGTCATTTATTATGTCATTTAATCTCTTCAACAACCCTATGAGGTAGGAAATGCAGTCGTCCCTCGGTATCCGTGGGGGAATTGATTCCAGGACCTCCCTCGGCTACTGAAATCCACATATGCTCAAGTCCATGATATAAAATGGCATAGTATTTGCATATAACCTACGCACATCCTCCTGTATATCTTAAATCATCTCTAGATTACTTATAATACCTAATACAATGTAAATACTATATAAATAGTTGTTACACTGTATTATTTATTTTTTGAATATTTTCCATCCGTGGTTGAATTTGTGGATATGGAACCCACAGATACGAAGGGCCAACTGTATTATTCTCCTGCTACACATGAGAGGAAAGAGAGGTTTAGAGTGGTTAAAGTGGGATCAGGATTTGAACCCAGGACTATCTGACTCCAGAGCCCTCTCCTCATTATTGAGGATGAAGGGGAAGCACTTAGCACAGTGCCAGGAACCCAGTAGGAGTTCAAAAAATGTCATGATTACTGTGGCGAGTATTCAGATGACTTTTTAAGAGCCTTCTATCTTCCCCACCCTTGTCCACAGCCGCTCAAGCCTCAATGCCAAGCCCCATGACAGCCTTGACTTGAACTGCGACAGCCGGGACTTCGTGGCTGCCATTATCAGTATCCCTACCCCTCCTGCCAACACCCCAGAGGAAAGCCAACCTTCCTCTCCTGGTGGCGGCGGCAGGGTCAGCAGCACTCTCAGGAACTCCAGGCTGGGTACCCCTTGCGTCCTCCCTGAGACTGTCAAGATCTCTTCCCTGTGAGGGGCAGGCCTGCCCATTCAGAGGGCCCTCTTCATTCTTGGGGACTCGTTTTCCAAAGCCATATTTTGGGGAGGCAGAGAGGGGCAGGCGAGGGGACCTCCTTCTGCCCCCCACCAAGAACTATGCAATAGAGTTTCATGGAATGGCCCACGTGGTGGGGAAGTAGCCAGGGAATGGGAAACTTCCCCCACTCCAGACAATTTTCCTGGCAGGAGCTGAAACACTGGGCTTCCGCAGGCCCCCAACCTTCTTGCCCCAGTACACTGGGACTCGCCCCTCTCCTCCGGCTGGCCTCCTGCATGCTCCTCCCCTCAGGCCCTCAGAGATAGTTAAAGCTCCCATTTGACATCTGAGCTCTGGCCTGAGAAGGAGAGTTGAAATTTCCTCTTCCCTCTGGCTGGGCTGTGGAGGTTTGGGGGTTCAGAGAAGAGAACCCTCACCCCTGAATTGGCCTCTAGGAGAGGTCCCCACCCTCCACCAGGCCCAACAATTCCCAGATTCCAAAGCTTGGAATGCAACCACAGGCTTCAGGGGCTGTGGCCTCAGCAGTGACCTGCCACCCCCAGACCTTGGCTGAGGGGTCAGCCTGCCTCTCCCAACACACACAGATAGCACAAAACCACCACCTCCTTCCCTGGCTGCTGAAAATGGGTCCCTGTAACCCTGTCCTCCACTGGGCCCCCAGCAAACTCTAGCAATAGCAGCTGCTGCCATGACATTATGCAAAGCCTCTGACCAGTTTTCTGCAGCATTTACATCTGCCCTAATCAGAGGAGCCACCTCTAACTATGATTCCTTCACTCCCCTCCTCTGGTTTGCTTCCTTCCTGGGTTGGGCTGGAGTCTGGACTGGCTGAGATAAGAGACTGGCAGCCAACAAGAGCTGAGCTGTGTTTGGAGATCAGGGGCTGATTCCATGTTCCTTACACAGGAGTCCAGAAGTGACATGGGTTGAGGTCTGGGTTGTTCCTGAACTCTGGGAGTTGTATGAGGCAGGATGAACTTCTTTATCTCTTTCTCTTACCCCACAACTCCTTTTCACATACTCCTCTCTCTTCTCCCTGTTGGGTCACCTTCCGTAACTCTGCTCTCAGGCTGAAATCTGGCATCATCTCAGGTTCCCTGTCCCCAGCACTGTCCCCATGGAGCTGGCGGCTGATAAAGCTGTCATTTGCATCAGTCAATAAAACCTGAGGGGAGAGATGAGGACTGAGTACCTCCTGGCTCTGTGGGTTTGGGGGCTGGGTTGGGCTGGGGGGTCTAAAACACTCATTTAAATTCCTTTCAACTAGTAGAGGGGCTGTAGTGGGGTAAAGGTATGACAGGTAGATGGTTGGTGATGTATTCTGGAAGATGAGGCTCTAGAACTGGTGGTTTGAAGAGTCGAATCTATGGCCAGTAAGGCAGGCTAGGGGTCTTGAGACATTCCTCTTTAACATCATCTGCTCCAGCTCCCTCATTCACATATGGGGAAACCAAGACCCAGAGCAGCATGTGGTTGGTTAGAGGAGACTTAAGCCCAGGCTTCCTGACAGCAAACAACTGAATTCAATACTAATAAAAGCATCTTTCATTTTGGCGAATTCCCCTTCCTTGTGGCTGTCCCCTACATTCTCTCTTGTGGGCTACTGGCTATGCTAGGCTAGTGTGTGACTGAGCTTTGTAGAGCACTGAGAAAACAGATCTTGGATTCAGATTGACCTGGTTTCCAATCCCTGGGTGAGAGAATCACTTACCTTCTGTTGTTAACCTGTGAAAGAGAGATAATTCATTTATTCACCAAATATTTATTAACTGCCCATTATGTGTTAGCCCTAGGGATACAAAGATGGGCAGAGCAGACATCGCCTCTGATGTACAGAGTTGAGCATGGAAGGCAGACAGTTAAGCAATTACAACATAGTGTGGTAGAACTAAGGTCAGCGGACTATGGAAGCATGCAGATGGCAGGAAAACCTAATCTGGCCAACACATAAGCAATGAGTTGGAGTCAACCAGGTAAAAGGTGAAAAGGGGCTGGCTGGTCAACTCAATTGGTTAGAGGGTGGTGCTGATAACACCGGGGTCCGGGGTTTGATCCCTGTATCGGCCAGCTGGGGAAAAAAAAAAAAAAGGTGAAAGGATGAAAATGTTTTAAACAGAAGGAACAGCATGTGGAACGATATGGAGGTTAGAGAGTAAGCTCAGCCTTTGGGGAACTGAAAGTAGTTCAGTGTGGCTAGGGAGGAGAGTGTGAGGCTGTGAGGAGAGGACAGATGGAGAGGTAGGCCAGATCACAAAAGACCTTGGAAAATATGATACGAATTTCGAACTTCATCCTAAGGATAATGGGGATATCTGAAGGCTTAGAAACAGGAAAGTCATGATGAGGTTTGTGTTTCAGAAGGATCATTCTGGCGAGGGAGGAAGAGCAGTGAGGAGGCTTTTGTGGTAGTTCAGTTGGTAGGTGATGGTGGCTTAGACCAAAGTGGTAGTGGCAGTAGAATTGGAGAGTCAAGAGATTTCGAAGGTAGAATTGGCAAGACTTGAAATTGACAGGCAAGTGGGAGTTGAGGAAGAAGAGGGAGCAGTCAAGGTTGACTTCCATGTTTTTGGCTTGGGCAATGGCTGGATGGGGGTACTATTACACTGTCAAAGGGAAGATCAAAACTGTTAGAGCACAGTGCCAGACTCACAGTTAAGAACTCGGTGAAGGTTCGTCATAATTATTATCATGAGTCCAGTTTAGGTGTGTAGTGCTGGACAAATATCCAGTAGGATACATGGGTCTGGAGTGAGACAATCAGGAGAAGATTCAACGTGATAATGTGCATAGGTAATCGGTACAAAGCTGTGAACACAATAGGCCCAGTAAACGTGAGTTTTCTCCTCCTATAAAGTCTCATGAACAGAAAACAACAGTAGAGCTCGTTTATTACTGAGACTTTTCAGGGAAGAATTTTAACTAGGGTCAACATCTGAAGGGGGAAGGTTCGGGGGCACTCGGAAAAGCTTTCCGATGGTCTCTTAGTCAACCTGTTGTATGGCTTGGCTCCCAAGACTGGCAGTAAGCCCTCACCTCTCACAACACCTTCTTGGTTCATTAGCTCATTTGAACTCCATAACTATTCCTGAGGCAGTCTGGGCAGGCATTATCATTCCCATTTTATATCTGAGTAATCTCAAAAGAGACACAATGACTTGGTCAAGGTCATACAGTTGTTACTGGTCCATCTGGGCCTGGAACGGATGTCTTCCTGACTCCAAAGCCTGGGATCCTTCCACTGCACCACCATGCAGACTCATTTATTGAGCACTTACTATGTGCCAGGCACAGCACCAGGCCCAATGAGCACTTACTATGTGCCAGGCACAGCATCAGGCCCTTTACAAGCATCTTTGATCTTTAAGTTGGAATTATCATTGCCATTTTACAGAGAAGTAGAAATAGTGGGTGGGGTGGGTGTTAAACGACTTGCCAAAGATCACTCAGACAGGAATGAAGCTAGGATTAGCTTGTAGCTCTCCTGCCGCTAATAGCAGGGATTTTACCAACCCTAGTGCGAGACGCCTGCTGGTGACAGAGCTGGTTCATAAACATTTCGCTCGAGCCAAGCAAACTCGGTTTCGGAAAAAAGGCTGTGCCGCGCCTGCGCACTAGCCACAGGGGAGGGGAGGTCAACGCGAGGGCGAGAGTGCGCTGGTGCCAAAGAAGGCGTGTCTGTTTCCCAAACTTCCACAGTCCCCACGGTGCGTGTATGTCTCAAGGTTGGCCTGTCGACTTGAGTGACGGCGTCTCTTAACCAATCACAGCAGAACTCCGCCTGTTGCCAGGGTGAGGCAGCGCCCACCTCGCCGCCGGAAGGGGATCGGCAGGTGGGTGGGACCGGAACTGACGCTACAGGGGAATGCTATACTCTTGGAGTGTTGATATTTTCCAGTCAGTCCGGCTGACTGTGTTCAGGTTGGGAGTCTGGAGGGGGGCATTTTTATTATTGTGCACGGGGCAGGCCACGCTGTCCTTTCGCAATACCCACGCCTGGGAGTCAAAGCCTCGGAGAGAAGTGAAGAGCAGGACGGGGCCGAAGACAAGAAAGGCTGCGAACGAGGGGGCCGACTTTGACTGAAATCCGAGACGGAGGACACGGGAGGGCGAACGGACGTCTCTGATTGGCCCCTGGGCGTCGTCGAGGACCCACGCAGCAGCTTCGATTGGTTGGTGTCCGCAGTTGTTGTGGCGGCGGCGGCGATTTTGCTCACGTACTTCCGAGCGAGGGGCGGGGCTGTGACCTGGCGCGCGTGCGCAGCGCCCGGGGGACCCCACCCGGTAGCCCAACAACTTGCGAGAGGGAGGGGCGAAGGGGTACTTGTTTTGGTTCTGTTTCCTTTGAAGCAGAAGGCCGGAACGAGCGTAGCAATAAACTTGCTGGACTGGGAGAGAAGGCTACGACAAACTCGCTGCGGTTCCTTCATCTTGGACTTCACATCCGGGTTCTCCTCCCGGCGTGACCCGCTCGCTGCCGACGGTTCTGGAACCGGTGCCTCGAGCCCTTTATCCGGGTCTTGCTGTTCCCGTCGTGCTTCGCGCACTACAGTAGCCCCCTCATCCGGGTTCTCTCCCGGCGTGCCGCGCGCCGGGTTTGCTGGGGGGTCCTCGGCGGTGCCGCCATGACTATTCTCCCCAAAAAGAAGCCACCGCCTCCCGACGCCGACCCGGCCAACGAG
>NW_007726799.1:77785-124663 GCF_000696425.1 Galeopterus variegatus
CGGCGGTCCTGGCGACGCGCTGGGCGCAGGAGCGGCGGGGGGGGGGGCGGCGGGCGGGTGTGGGGGCGGCGGGCGTGGTGGTGGGCGTGGGCGGTGCCGTAGGCGTGGGTGGCTGCTGCTCGGGGCCCGGGCACAGCAAGCGGCGGCGTCAAGCTCCCGGGGTTGGTGCGGTTGGTGGGGGTAGTCCAGAGCGTGAGGACGTTGGCGCAGGGTATAACAGCGAAGACGAGTACGAAGCAGCTGCAGCGCGCATCGAGGCCATGGACCCTGCCACTGTCGAGCAGGTAAGGGCTGGGGGGTGAGGGATGGGCGGGTGTGGCATACGGTATCCTCAGACTGAGAAGGGACCCAAGGAACACAGAGATCGCCCCGAGGGACCTAGCCCTTCTTTCAGTATTTGATACTCTTCTGTGGTGGTAGGGGCATGACACACTGTCTTTCCTCCTCCACTCCTCCACCCCCTCTCCCTGGGCTTGGGGTTAGAGGCCTCAGGTAAGGTCAGGAACTTAATGATGGGTCCGAGACCTCTTTTAGGGCCTATAGTCGTCGTTCCAGGCCCCCGGATCTCATCTTGTAGGGCCAGTAGGTGGGAATTCCCCAGCAGACACAAGCAGAAATGAGCGCCTCCTGAGGGAGAGTTTCAGGGGGTATCAGAGTTTTTTCTAAGGGACCTAGGTCTATGTTCAGTGGCTTGAGATCTTTTCCTACGGGATAAGAGTCTGAGACTACCCCTCCAGGGAACTCAAATAATGTGGAGACCTCAGAGATGGAGTCTGAGTATCCCCAAGGAACCTAAAAACCCTTTTAAGAGTCTGAGATACTCTGCATATAGGACAGTTCTCTTCTTTGTAGGATGACATGGCACAGGACCACTCAACAGTGGGGCCGAGATCTCCTCAAGGGTCCTAAGCTTGCCTTCAGGGGCCTGAGACTCCCTCTTCTGGATTTATAGGGCGTGACAGACCCACACAAACTTATGGCTTTTAGAGAAAAGGATCTTCTTAGTTTTCCTCCAGGGGTGTGAGATCTCTCAGGGAGATAAGATTCCCTCCCCCTTGGGGACAGGGGCCAAAACCAACACCCAGGGACCAGAGACTTATCGGATCTATGTTTTCTATCAGTGGCTTGAGACCTCCCTCCTTGGAGAGAAGGGTCTGAACTTCTCTCCAGAACCTTAAACTTCCTTTAAAGAATGGGCCATTGACTGCCTCCCAACCCCTTCAAGGTTCTGAACTTATTTTCAAGAAAATGAGACTCAGAGCTTTGGATGCTGGGGCCTCAGATTCTCATGCCTGTGAACTGGGGTTTTTAGAGCCTAGGTCTGAGGTCTCTTCAGTGGTTTCCCTGCAGAGGTCTCAGGCAAGGTGAGGTCTTTAGGAGACCTTTCTCCTCAGGGATTGGTGTTTGAGTGTTCTTGGAGGTCTGAGACCCCCCCCACCCCAATTATAAGGGACTGAGACACACCTGGGGGATATAACATCCTGTCTTTCCCTCTGTAACAGGGATCCGAGGGCCTACCCCCAAAGACCTGAGTTTCTTGTCGGGGACATACGACCCCTGCCTTGAGAACTTGAGCCTGAGACCACTCCTCAGGGGACATGGGCAACATGGGATTCCAGAGATGATGTCTGAGGCCTCCCTGTGGATCCAAGCCTACCTTCAAGGGTCTGAGACCCACTTTGCCAAGGACATTTGAGCTTTCCCTCAGGGACAGGAGACCTGTACATACCCCAGTGACTGTTGTGTCTCTAGAGATAAGGTCCAAGCTTCTTACTCAATGAACTTGAGGTGCCCATCAGGAGCAGGAGTACTCCCCCGCAGAACTGAGCCCTAAGACCTTCACCTTGGCTCATGGATTTAAGGTCTCTGAGGAACAGGGTCCTGAGTCTCCCCACATGGGTTTGAACTTTACCTCAGGTGTGTGAGGGCCAGTTCCCTACCTTAGGACCCGAGACCTGAATCTGCCTTGAGGGCACTGACTGTCACCTCACACCACACCACATATCTTAGTCATAGGGGCCTTTTAGGGACATAAGATTTCCTGCCTTCGAGACTTGAGCCTAAGATCCCCTCACTCCCATCATAGACATGGGCAGGGTGGAATTCTCAGAAGTCTGGACCTCTTCCCAGGGGCCTGAGCTTCCCCTTGGGACTTTCACCTTAGGGACTGGGGCCTAAACTCCCCCTTGGCCATGAGGCTCTGCTCTTACCACACCAGGCATTCCTTTATCACTAGGGAGAGTGACATGAGGTCATCTTCAGTGTGGCTGGTGGCCTTCCCCACTGGACAGAAGGACCTGAGTGTTCATCAGGGTCATAAGAACCATTTACCCTGAGCCTCCTCATGGCCAGTGCCAAGAAGGTCCCTCTGTCTTCTATGAGAAGGTTGCCAGGTCCTGGAGATGTGGAGTCTGAGGCCTCCCCTCTGGAACTGGGAGAGATTCTGAGTCTCTTCCTGATGCAGCTATGCTTGCTTTCCGCTTCCAGGGTCAGGAAGATATGAGATATGAGGGATCTTTAAAAAGCTCATGGAAAGATTTGTATTATTTTTTAATTCTGTCTTTCCATGAACTTTTTTTTTTTTTGTCTTTTTTGTGACCGGTAAGGGGATCGCAACCCTTGGCTTGGTGTCGTCCGCACCACGCTCAGCCAGCTAGCGCACCGGCCATCCCTATATAGGATCCGAACCCGCGGTGGGAGCACCACCCTCTCCCAAGTGCGCCACGGGGTCGGCCCTTTCCATGAACTTTTTAAGTACCCTTGTGCTCTGTCTGAACTGCCTTTGACAAGCTTTTATCTTCCCAGAGATGGGGGGGATGGGTTGGGGACATTCCCACTCTAGGGAAATTCTCCAACATCCCTCTCCCCCTTGGCCCAAGTAAATCTGTACTTCACATGGGCCAGGGCCTTGTCTTGAATCCCCTATTCCCTTCCCAGCAATCATTTCTGGCAGGATAAATCATCTGGAGTCACAGGGTCAGGACCAGGAGTTTTCTCCTCTCCTTGGTTGGGGTAAAGTCACTTTCCTCCCCCACAGAAATAGGGGAGCGATACATCCCTGGTCCCAGGGGCAGAGAGGAAAAAGGTCCTGTGCTGCCATGGCGTCTCAAAGAAGATCTCTTTATTGTCCCCACCTCCCGTCCCTCCCTTATACTTGTCCCCATGAGAACACAGAAGAAAGTTCTGGGCTAATGAAGCCTGTGCTTCCCAGTGACAGAGGAGAGGTCTTTTGTCCTCCCGCTTCTTAGGACAAAGGGAGGAAGAAAATGCTCCTCTTCTCCTTGCCCCACTTGGTCCAACTTGGGACATTTTGGGATGGGAAGAGGGGAGATTCTGTCACTCCAGTCTTGGTCCTGAGCTGTCACCAGGGCACTTGTAGCCTGAAGGCTAGTTGGATCCCTTGGGAAGAGGGGAGTTGTTGAGAGGGAGTCTGGATGGTAAATCTGGTCCTGATTCTGACTACTTGGGCTTCCTGTTTGTCCCAGTTCTGTGAATGTACCTTACTCCCTTTAGGAGTCTTTGGCACCCTGGAGTCCAGGTGCTGGGGAGGTGGTGATATCAGGGGTTTCCTTTCCCAGGTGTGGCTTCCTTGCTGACAGTCTACCCTGTGAAAAGGATGGCTTGTAAGCATCGTGAGCTTGGGGACCCCACAGAGCTCTTGAGAAGAGGGCGTTCAAGCTGAAGTGGTAGAAGCAGCTGAACCTGGCACTGTAGTCAGGGTGCCTGGGTGTTGGGACTTTGCTGGATGAACTAGAATAGCTTCTGCCTATGCACTTTGGGCCTGTTTCCTCACCGGTCAGGTAAGGTGCTAGTGAGGTGTCGTTTAACTTTGGTATTTTAGGGAACTCTGTCCAAAGCCCTCTGGACCTGGAGGTGACAGAGAATGGTAGGTGTTCTTTGTGGTGGAACTGGGTTCCTCCCCTGTCTTCCCTGCCGGTCTATTCCCTTCCAGCCATCCAAGCTTCGTGGGCAGTACAAGTAGCCTGTTCAGTGTGAGGCTTAGGGTTGACAGCAATTTTTGTGGCCAGCTGTGCTGTAGTGGATAAGCTAAGTGGGATTTCCTCTTTGAGGGGCCTGCTGGATAATGTGGAGAGGTAGAGTTGTGTGTGGAAAATGTTTGGGCTTTGGAGTCAGGCAGGCTTGAGTTCAGACCCACATGTCTTCTGCTTAGCTGCTTTATGGTTTTAGGCGAACTACTTCCCTTCTCAGTTGCCTTTTTTCCCAAAAGTCCATCCATGTGCAGGGTTATTGAGTTTGTGAATATCTGACCTTGCCCACCTTGGACCTTGGCTGGTTCTTCCTCTTATCCAGGATGGGCTGTTTACTCCAGGGTCATCTTGATTCTTCCTAGGAGCCTTTGTCCACTCTTAGTAACCAGTTTTTGGTAGCAAAGCCCCATCATGCATCTAGGAACCTTTCAATTCCTTGGGCTCTTCTTACTCCTTCTGGAATTGGGTAGTTAACTGGTGGGGAAGCAGGAAGTGGTCTGTCCAGACAACAGGGAATTGAGTCCAGTTTCTGCACTAGACTTTTGTGTGGTCTTTGGGCAATTGCCTTTGCTGGTCTTGGTTTCTCCATCTATGAAATATGGGTAGTGGTGAGGGAGGTTGGACTCATTATTCTGAAACAAGTTGTGATCTCTTTAATTTTCTGCTCCTCACTCCCCCACCCTTCATGAAAGGTTTAAGTGAGACCCTTGGCTTTTGGAGATGTGTTGCCTTTGGGGGAATGTACTGTGATATTTCAAGCACTGTTCAGCATCCTTCACCCTGGTTGGTGCTGTAGACCGTTGGGTATATGTTTTTTTTTTTTAACAGCTTTATTGAAATGTAATTCACATACCATAAAAATCACCAGTATAAAGTGTACAATGATTTAGTTTATTCACATCCATCATCACAATTTTAGAACATTTCCATCACCCCCAAAAGAAACCCTGCACCTCTTAGCCATTATCCCTTCATCCCCTCATCCCCTTCCAGCCCCTATCTAGTTTCTGTCTTGATTAATTTGTTCTGGATGTTTCATATAAGTGGAGTCATACAACATGTGGTCCTTTGTGACTTGGCTTCCTTAACTTAGCATAATGTGTTCAAGGCTCATCCATGTTGTAACATGTATCAGTACTTCATTCCTTTCTATTGCTGCATAATAAGATCTTGGGGTTTTTTAATCTCCCTTCTCTCAGTGGCCCAGCAATAGGTTGGGGACTTGTTCTCCCCTTCTGCTCTGGAGGGCTTGTGTTGGTCCTTAGAGAGCAGTGTGTCTGTCTGTTTCTCTCATTGGATGGGTTGTCTCTGTTTTGCTCATGGAGCTGAGCCAGTGTTCCTGGGTGTTTGGGGGGAGGGGATGGTTTTGGCATCAGGGTTGCTGGGACAGAGCTGTAAGGCCCAGAATACTAAACACCTCTTGGCCATGGGCTCTGAGAAGACATCTGTCCATGAGCTGCCACTGCTGCTGCCATCTTCCTCTGCCCACTCCCCTCTTCAGTGGCAGCTCATTTATCTATAGGAAGGGTCAGCAGCTACCCAGGCTGGGGGGGATCCCAGGCCCCTGCTGCCTTAATTCTAACCCCCTCCTTGGGAGGATGCTAGGGAGGTAGATCCTGAAGAGTGGAAGCCATGCCATGTTGTCTCACAGCCATGAGGCCCTAGAGCTCAAACACCAAGGAGTGCTACAAGGGGTTCGTATTAGTATTCTGTGGCTGCTGTGACAAATTACCACAATGGTTTAAGACAACAGAAATTTGTTTTAAACCATCAGAGTTCTGGAAGCCAGAAATCCAAAGTCAGTTTCATTGGGCCAGAATCAAGGTGTTGGCAGGGCTACACTCCCTCTAGTACTTCTAGAGGAGAATCCAGTCCTTTTCCAGCTCTGGTGGCTGCCAGCATTCCTTGGTTTGTTGCTGCATCACTCCAACTCTGCTTCCCTCTTCACATCACTTTCTTTTCTGTGTGTGTGTGGTTTCCTCCTCTGTCTATATCCTATCTCCCTTTGTCTCTCTCTCATAAGGACATTTGTGGTTACATTTGTGTCCCATCAGATACCCTGAGATAATCTCCCCATCTCAAGAGCCTTAACTTAATCACACCTGCAGACACCCTTTTTCATTATAAGGTAACATTTACAGGTTCCGGGGATTAGGGTTTCATCTTTGGGTGGACATTATTCAGCCTACTACTGAGATGTTCTAGTTTCCCTTCTAGGGAATAGAAGGGAACTCATTAAGTGGTGTCCTACTGAGCAAAGTCCTGTAGTATTTGAATCTGCCCAGTATTCCTATTTTGGGGAGGTTTTTTTTATCCCCATTTCACAGATTGGAGAACTGTGGCTCAGAAAAACATGTGGCAGTTCATCACATGGGTAATAATTGGTGGAGCTAGATTGGAATCTAAGTCAGTTGGGTTCCACAGTTTGCTGCAACTTCTCTTGGGCCTTTAGACCAGTAGGTTGCAGTGTCTTGCCTCATCTCCAGGGATACACTGGTGTCAGAGAGCTTCGCCCAGCCTTTTTGTGGAGAGACTCTCCCACAGTCTCAGCAGTGGTCTTGCAAGGTTCAGGGCCTAGACTTGACCTCAGGCCAGGGCATTGATGTAGCTTAAGCTTATATGTGCCTGAGCTATTCCCCAATCCCCCTCCCTAAACATTTTCTCCTCAAAGGGAGGGAGAGAAGGGCCAGGGCCCAATCTCTTAAGGCTGCTGGTGCCAAAGCCAGTGGATGACTACTGATCCAGCTTCTAGATCCAGGCCAAGATGCCAGTCTGACTGCCCTAGGACCCAAACCCTGCCTGCGCAAGGGGTCTACCCAGGTGTCCTTCATTTTTAGGGCCCAACCAGGATTTTCCCAGGACAGGCTGCCAGGTATGCCTGCATGCTGTGGCTCACAGAGCCTCCCTTGGTGCCTCTACACTAGACGTTGTTAGTGCCCAAACCCTAGCTCCTTTCTGCCTTTGTAAAATGGTAAGGACAACTAAACGAAGTCACCCTTTGCATCTGGCACCTGGTGTTGGGCAGGCATTTGGCTAATGTGAGTTCATCTTCCTGGTGCTTCCCTGCTTACCTGCCTAGTCCTACCCAGGACTTTAGCTCCACTGAACTCGTTGCTGGGCTCCGGACATCCCTGGTGCTTTGTGGCAGAAGTGACTTCTTTTCTCATCCAGTTAAGCATTTCTGGAGGTCTTGGTGTTTTAATCCTTTGCTCAGGTGGCACCTCCTCTCAGGTGCCAGCCTTAGTGGTTGGGTCAGGTTCCTTCCTCTGTTTCACAGTACCCCACGTTCACCTCTCAGCCCTAATTACGATGTGTGTGGTTGTCCTCTGTTTCCCTTGCCCTCCCCTAGCAGTTTGTGAGCTTATCCGGGGTAGACACCAAGTCTGATTCGTTTCCCTGTCCTCATTGCTCAGCCCAGGATCTGACTCAGTAGCTGCTTGGTATACATCTTTGTTGGGTGAATAGGTAGGACCCCCCCTCCTCCTCTTTGATCTCCCTTTCTTTTCTCTATTTCCCCTCCCTCTACACCTGGGGGGCAGGAAGTTGCTGTGTTCCCCCCCCCCCCTTTAAAGAACTCTTCTGTCAGATCTGAGGTTATAGTTACAGTTGCTGCTTTCCTGCTAGAGACCACTGGATGGGGCAGGCCCCATGGTTCTAGGAGATGGCTAGCCCCGTGGGGAAGGGATGGACTTGGGGGAAACTGGCTGGAGTGTGCTAGTCCACAGCCTCTGGGACAGGAGGGGCACGTGGACCACTGGAATGTTGTGCACAAACAGAAGTCTTTGTGCTGCCCATGGAAGCCTATTAAGGGCTTTCATGTGCCTTTGTCATCTCTGGAAATCCAGCCACACCTTCTTGGGGTATGGGCCCTGATGGTAGGACTGGCCAGGTATTCCCTTGTCACCCCCTCTTTATCCCTTCCTGTTAAACTACTCACCTAGGGCTTTCTGAGGGTCTCTCAGTTGTACATCATCTCTCTGTGCTGGTCTTTACACTTCTGTGATTGGTGACCACCTTACCAGTATATGGTGCATCACTTACAAACCCTCTCAGGTCCTTAAACTCCTCTGAGCTGGCTGGTGATTCGGACCCTTGACTTTGGTGTTATAATATCCTCTGAGCCTCTTGACAGATCCGTCAAGTAGATCACATATCCCCCATTTGATAGGAAACTGAGGCTTGGTGAGTTGAGGCGGCTTACCTGAAATCAGGCAGCAAGTGAGTGGCAGCTGGGGTTGGAACCCAGAGGCTCTCTGCCTCCAAACGTTGTGCTTACTACTTTGCCAGAGGTTCCTCTCCCCTGCTTTTCCTGGGGGATGGGTTCCACCCCTTGCCTGAGCTGGGGGAAAATGGCCTTGCAAAGAGGTGGGCCCTTCTGTCTGGTCAGCATTAGCCTGGATTCTATAAATCCCTGGTCATAGAGGTGTCCCCAAGGAACAGGCTTGGGACTCTAGTTTCCAGCCCTGTTGCTGGGTCAGGTTGGCTGCTGCTGCTGGCCAGCAGAGGGCGTGAGGGGCCCAGGAAAGGTCTGCTGCTTCTGGTTTGTTTTGTTTTGAAATGGGAAATGTTTTAAGTGGTACGTGGTCAGTATTTTTTTAAAAATAAAAAAAAAACGCGTTTTTACAGGTTCACTTAACCTGAACCTTCAGGGCCAGATGTGCTTTGGAATTTAAAAGAATTTCAGAATTTAGAAAAGTCATCTGGTGTGTATACTTTGTATTATGTAACACCTCCAGTGGGATCTGGGGCAGCACCTCATAATCAAACACCTTTATGCGTTGAAATGTTTGACTATTCACCCCCAGGTGGGATAAATAGAGTCTGGTCAGTTCGGGTCAGGTTATGATGCGAATAAGTTAGATAAAGACTTGATTTTCAAAGCTTTATGGATTTTGGAATTTTAGATGAGGGATTGCATACCTTTATAAAGAGGGAAGGTGAAGTAAAATCACCTGTAATGTCAGTACTTAGGGATACTATTTAGTCGTCTAGCCTTCCCAATTTTGTGTGCATATGTGTTTGTATTTACTTACATATATCGTGTATAAGCGTATATGTATATGGATCGTATATGTAACGTATATATGTAAATGTGTATGTATATGTAAATGTGTTCAATCACAAATGAGATCATATTTTGCACCCTTTTTGCCTTATACAGTATATCTTGGAATTGTCTAGCTATATGTAGGGTTCAGGATCTAGGTTCTTGCCAGTCATTCCCTCTTTAACATCTCCCCTAGGTGAAACTCCTTGAAATAGAGCCAGATTATCCACCCAGGCACTTACTGGGTCTGGGCCTCTGGCTGCCTGAGGGAATATGGCTGCCTGGGCTAGGCCCTGAACAGTCAGCTGGGGTTAGAAGGCAGGTGGGGCCTCTGCTCTCGGGGCACTTGGGGCCCCTCTGGGAGCAAGTCTTATGCTCACCCAGTGAATGATTCCCTAAAAGAAAGGGTCTCCTCCTTTTCCATGGGCATGAGTGGTCACACAATCATCTGGGCCTTTCAGGATCTTGAGGGCAGGGCCCCAGGGAGGGAAGGGATACAGACCTTCCCCATTGCTGACTCCCACCTCTTTCCTCCAGCAGGAGCACTGGTTTGAAAAGGCCCTACGAGACAAGAAAGGCTTCATCATCAAGCAAATGAAGGAGGATGGCGCCTGTCTTTTCCGGGCTGTAGGTGAGTCTCTGCCTCAGCTCTTTAGGGCTTAGGGCTACCCCTGAGTTGTGTCCCAGTTATCAGGAGTAGCCTCTGAGACAGGGTTGAGGCAGAGTTAGCTGATTTTTTAGGGACTCCAGGACCCAGACTTAAGTTAGCATCGGGCCTCTAGCTCTGGGTCGTGAGACAGTGTGGTGGTGCAAGAGTAATAATAATAATAGCAATAATAGTGATAAAGAAAATAACATCACTTAGGGACAGATTTCTCTGTCAGGCACTACAGGAAACGCTTTTAATTCTCTCTCAAGCTAGGTGAGTGTAGGGACTATTGTTGCTTCCATTTGTCAAATGACAAAAGTGGCTCAGAGATGAGGAGTGACTTGTCCAGGGTCAAATAGATAGGATGTGGTAGAGTTGAGATTCGGAATCTGGGTTAGATTAGTTGGAGGCCCATGCTCTTAACCACAGCACATTGCTGTGACCCTGGGATATAGGACACCTGGGTTTGCACCCAGATCCTGTCTCTGGTGCGTTTTGGGTCTCTCTTTCCCCCATCTGTGTGTGGGGGGGTGGAGTATCAAACTAGATCTTTATACATTTCTTCTATCGTAGAAATTTTTTTTAACTTACACAAAAGTAGAGATAATAGTAAACTGTTATGTATCCGTCATCCACTTTTAAAATAGTCATCAACACATGGCCAGCCTTGTTTTATCTCTATCCTGCCCACTCTTTCTCATTCCCCTGAAACGAGTATTTTTAAAACAAAACCCTGACATTCGATCATTTTATTTGTAAATATTTCTCCGTGTTTCTCTGACAGATCCAGATTCTTTTTTTTTTTTAAACATAATCAAAATGCCATTATTGTGCCTAACAAAATTAATAATTCTTTAGTACCATTTGCTATCCGGTCTGAGCAAGTTCTTTGAGACTCTCCTGGCCCTGAATCTGTGACCCAGCATGTAGATGTGAGGTCCTATGCTGTATGAACGGAAAGCTAGGAGTGTGACCTGATCCTTCCTTTGGGGCTCTGATACCTACAGAGGAAATGTGCCCTCGGATAGGAGCTTTGAGCTGGGAGTCAGAAGATACATATTCTAGTTCTGGCCCTGACTCATAACTGCTGTGTGACCCTCAGCCTCCATTTACCCATCTGCAAAATGGTGATGATTTTCAAGGGCTCCTTTCATTCTTTCTGGGTCTGTTATTCTCTCAGCCTGTGGGTACCCCCCATGTCTACTGGTGGGCTGGACTGGTTCAGGCTCCACTCCTGGCTGTGCCACCGATTCTTGGTGTGACCTTGGGCAAGCAGATCTTCTTCTCTGAGCCTGTTTCCTCATCTGTAAAATGGGGCTAAAAGACCCCAGTGTTGTAACGGTTTAATGAGGTTACTTTGGTAAATCCCTTTAGCGCCTGACACATAGTAGACCATCGTGGAACAATAGCATTGGTAAAGCCCGGATGCTATTCTCAGTGGGTGCCTCAGAGCCACAAATGTTTTTCGAATGGGTGAAAGAAAGTTAGATGGGGTAAGTGGTCACCTCCTTCTTCTACCAAGCAGAAGAGGTTTAGGCAATGAACCCTGTTGGGCTGGAAAAAAATCTCAATCCTACCCCTCTGGCTCAAGTTGTGTTCTCCCTGGGGTGTTCCCTAGAGAAAGAGCTGGGGGGTATTTTGAACAGAAGGAAGGTAAAGAAAGAATAGATGGGGGCCTGTTAGGTGCGAAGCCCTGTGTCAAGACATCAGGCTGGATGCGGAGCAAGAAGGGCTGCTGGTGGAGTTAGGGTCAGAGATTGCAGCTGGGCATCTGGGTCTCGGGTGGTCATTGTGGTAGACCTTAGGGCTAGTGAGGTCCTGTCATGTGCAGTAACCTGTATCAAAAGCAGTATTTATGTGTATGTGCGTCTATCTAGCTGTTCTCCCCAAATACCCCGTAACCCATCCCCCCACTGGGCCCTTCCAGTAAGGGGCCTGAGCTTACAGGAAGAGCTGACCACGGCAGGTTGAAGGCCTTTCCTTATCAGTGCTATGGCTACACATTTCCCCTAACTGGGCTGCTCTCAGCTTTTCTCTGTAAAACCTCAGAAGTTCCATGGCCTCTCCCCAGAAGTACATGGCCCCAGTCTCTAGGCCTCATCTAGAGGTTTCCTTGGTGCAGAGTGCACAATACATGTGCCTGGGAGGAGGACTTTGTCCCCAGGCTTTCTGCCACCCCCGTTTCCAACCTAGCCTGGACAGGGACAGATGGCAGTCACTTAGACTCTAGTGCAAAGGCCTGCAGGCTCTTCCTTCCTACCATGCATTGAATAGTGGGAGGAGCACATAGCTGAGAGTTGGAGTTGGGGGCGGAGTGCAAACATAGAGGGCACTCTGTTGTTTCCGTGACCCCTGATGTGTGGTAGGCATTTGGCTAGGTACTTCCGGCTGATCTGCAAAATTTGGATCATTATCCCATGAGACAGGTGAGAAGGTGAGGTTCAGAAAAGGGAAATGACGGGGCCAGCCCATGGCTCACTTGGGAGAGTGCGGTGCTGATAACACCAAGACCACGGGTTCGGATCCCTATATAGGGATGGCCGGTTGGCTCACTTGGGAGAGTGTGGTGCTGAGAGCACCAAGCCAAGGGTTAAGATCCCCTTACCGGTCATCTTTAAAAAAAAAAAAAAAAAAAGAAAAGGGAAATGACATGCCCAGGGTCATTAGTGGTAGAGCTGGCATGAGAACCCAGAGGTGTCCAAAGATACATTCTTTTATAATCTTAGGAGCCCTAGCTTCTTAGCTTGGCTGCCAAATGGCTGGGTGACCTCTGCTGTGTTCCTTGATCTCTCTGGGCCTTGCTCACCTCTAGCTCACCTCCTCCAACCAGGAGCACATGGCCTTGTACTATTGGGAATCCTGAGGCAGGTGGCTTTCTGCCTTCTGATTTGCCTTTGAGGTCTGGGTGTCCCCTGTGCGAACCAGTATCCATTGCTTGTACCCAGTTCTCTCCCAATACCTCCTATTGGGGATTTATGAACACCAGTGAAGGCTTGGGTGGAGTGGAGGTGGGAGCATGAGTCACAGAGGTATCCTGTGGCCCACCCTGCCCCTGCTGTGCTTAGATAACCTCCTCCTGGAAACACGAGTCTGCGTCTCTTCCTCCCTCTCTCCCTCCGTTTGGCTTTGACTCAGCAGAAACCTCTGCCCCTGGCCATGGCTCTGGTCCTGGCCTCTGTAGGCAAAACGGAGGCCATGTGGGTGTATCTGCATGGGCCACAGGGGAGCGGCTAGGGCTGTGTGTGTTACAGCAGTGGGGCCCAGAAACATTAGCCAAGCCCCCTCCTCTGGGCCTTTTGGTTTGGAACATGGACAGTGAACACTGGGGGGGATAGATCTTAGATCAATTTTGACTGTTTTATAAATGGGGAAGTTGAAGCCTCATGAGAAAGCTAAGACCATGTCTATCTAGGTCACACAGCCAGTGTCAGAACATCAATGTCTGATGTTGAACCAGGCCACAGAAGGAGAAGATTCCCATGGGCCATTTCCTGTATGCCAGCTTCCTTCAGCCTTTCTCTGCCCTGCATCTTTCAGTTTTCCCATTTTTGCTACAGGAATCCTTGAGCAGAGGACCAGATGTCTCAGAGACCAGGCTCTCAAGGGGGCCAAGTTCTTTGTCTCTCCCACTGAGGGTGTGCCAGTTGGAGTAGTGGGGCCACGGACCAGGTCACACCACAGCTGCTTGACAGGCAGGCGAGGCCTTTTTCCTGGCTCATCTCCTCAGTGGGACTGGGGTTCCCGCTGGACCAGGAGAGTTGTGGGGAGCAGACCACGTCCCTGTCTCCTCCCTACCATGTGTACACACATTTGTGTGGTTTGTTTTTAGGTTCCCTGCAGACACCAATCTTCCTTTTCTGTCCTTAGCGGAACTTGCTGTGGCTCTTCTAGCAGGCAAGCAGGCAGGCAGCAACCTGGGGAATAGGTAGTTTTCAGGTGCCTCTAAAGCAAATGGTAGGACCCTGTACTTAAACTTCTTTAGAAAGATAATCCAGGCTCTCTTGTCTTTTTTTTTTTTTTTTTTTTTAAAGATGACCGGTAAGGGGATCTTAATCCTTGACTTGGTGTTGTCAGCACCACGCTCAGCCAGTGAGCGAACCGGCCATCCCTATATGGGATCCGAACCTGGGGCCTTGGTGTTATCAGCACTGCACTCTCCCGAGTGAGCCACGGGCCGGCCCTGGGCTCTCTTGTCTTGCTTCTCTACATAACTCTGGGTAAATATTGGTTATATTTAAGGGAACACAAAGAGGAAGGACTTCCCCCAGGTGGTAGAGGAGAGAAGTTGAGGCAAGTCTGTTGGAGCTATTAGTTACCCCACCCCCACCCCTGGCAAAGGCTAGGAAGGAGGTGGGTGGGGGTTTCCTCAGTTTATACAGCCTCACATCTTGTCCAGCCTTCAGCCTTTCCTGGTTGGTAGCAAAGGCATCTACTCGTGGGATGTGATAGTTCTCTGTTGTGGGGTTTGTTGTGTGGGTATTTGGCCTCAGGGCACATTTGTGGCAGGCTTGCTGGCTGTATGTGTGTACACATGTGTGTTTCTATGCTGGCGTCTCTGTATGCTCAGAGAAAGGAAAGAAGTGGGGTGTTTGGGGGGTAAGGTTCATGCTGACCTCTGTAGCCTTAGGGAGGGGTACAGCCCCTGATATTTGTAATCTCTGCCCACTCCTAAGACTTTCCTGGGTTCCAGCTGATTCCTGCTTATGCTGGTGGGGAAACTGAGGCAGATGGGATCAGGCCTGGCCCCAGGGAGTAAAGTGACTAAGGTGATACCTGGATTGGGGTAGGGGTGGTGGTGTCATCTGGGGCCAGCGGTTACCCCTTGAAAGCCTGGCCTCACCTTCTACCCCCACATGTATGATCTTGGGCCAGCTATGCCACATTTCTAAATCTGAGTATCCCTCCTAGGCATAGAGTAGGATTTTTTGGTGAGGATCAAATGAATTAGAATGTGAAAAGTCTTTAGGGGAACCAATTGTAGTATTGTGCTAAGGATTTCTGAGCCCTTTTTGGATGAGAACAGAGGTGGGGTAGTGAGGGACCCCCTTTCAGCTGGACTCTGCAAGGGGAGAGCAGGTGCAGATTGCCCACAAGTGCAGCGTCAGCAAGAGGAGGAGTTTCAGTTTCTGTCAAAACAAGTTCTCTGAATTCCCCTACCTCTTCAGGTCAGTTGGGCTTCTCTTTCCCCCAACCTGGGGTCCTCCCCATAGGGAAGTCCAGCCTGACCCCCACCCCCATGTACCAACCTTCTGGGAGGAGGAAGGCTCTCTGTAGGACAGAGGTGGGGCTAGGAACGTTAGAAAAGCTAATCTTTGTTGAGTACTTATTTTGTTCTTACCTCTGTGCTAGATGCTTTTCCTGCCTTATATCCCTGAAGAAATTCTTCTCCCTTGTTGCTGAAGTCCTATTGCTGTTTCCTTGGTTCAGAGATGCCCATTTTTTCCCACATTAATGATTCCAAAATTAGGGTATATCTTATAATCAGTGTGATGGGTTCACCTTTAAAAGCTGTGATTAAATGCATGTTGTACCATATCACTTATCAGTGGCATCGTAGGATTGAGAAGAGAAAGTGATATTTTACGTTTTACAGATAAGTGTCATAGCCTGCTCAGGTAAGGACCCTGTTTTGTGAAACCTGTATCAGCAATTTGATATTAATTTGGTTGCTGAAGTTTTGAACTAGGGTACAGAAGGTAGACTGGACCTTTGGATTCAGTAAAGGCAGAGAGCCAGTTCTGCTTGCAAGAGGAGAGACAGTCTAGGCTCTGCATTTGGGACTTTCCTTTGGCTAAGGAAGTGCAACAGAAATGAGGAAGGGCTTAATAAGTGGTTCTGGCAACATTCTGGCTGACTTGGGTAGCTAGCAATATGAGCCAGTCATTGTCCTCCTGACAAATGGAGCTCCTGTTTCTTGACCACCTACTATGCCGCAGGTGCTTGGTAAACCTTCCCTTGTAGTATTGACAATACCCTGTAAGAGGAAGAGTTACTGTCCCCACTTTATGAATGAGGACATTTCAGCCCAGAGAGGTTAAAGGCCTTGTCCAGTGCCCCACAGCTAGGAGGCAGCAGAGCCTTTCTGCCAGGCAGAGGGGTCAGTGGCAGGGAAATGGGGGAGAACCTTATGCAGTTCTCCCCCAGCTCCCTTCCCTGTCCCACAGTCTCCCCATTTTCCTGCATCTAGCTCTGGCAGAGCCCCCAGGCCTGGAAATGACAATTGACCCTTCCATAGGCGGTAAGTTTTCTCCCTGAGCCTGGCAGGCCGAACCCTATTTAACCCCTTCACTCCTATCTTAGTTCTTGTTTACTGTGACAGCACTGCCTCCCGGCACCCCAAGCTCAGCCTACAGAAATAGCTCCTCAAGCAGCTCGGGCAGCCACAGTGGGCTTTGTGGTCCTGGCTTCTAAGAAAGGCAGCAGCAAGGGCCCCCAGCCTGTGCACAGGACATGTGACTTGCTGGAAGTGCCACTGGGGGGCGGGGGAGAGTATGACCACAGAACCCACATCCTTGTTTACATCGGTGAAGGGGCTACCCCTTCCCGCCTTCACAGCCCCCATTCCTTCTCACCCCTCAGGTCTCTTCACCTCCAAGAGGACTTGAGACAGGCCTGGGCCCCATGTTCTATCTCAGAGCAGCCTTTCTCTCCTTATCTCACAGAACCCTCCAGGGAGGGAAAGGGAAGCGAAGGCGTTCTTCCAACAGTTCTTCGGAGAGGTAGACTGACGGTCATGGAAGAACTCTGGAGTGTTCCCTGCGTGACCTGACCCTACCCAGTGCCCCAGGGAGATCCCTTCAGAGCAGTGGTCCTCTGGGGAAAGAAAGGGAAATTCCCTCTTCGTCTCAACCAGTGGAAATCAAGTTTGCCCGATCTTCAAGCCCACTTTAATTTCCCAGGGAGAAAAGCTCCCTGACTCCCCCAGCCTATCCATCTGCTCAGCACACTTTCCTGATTTCCTTTACTGTATCGGGCCCTGAGCTGGGGGTGGACTTAGGTGTGAACTGCCCTCTGCCTTCAGTGGGAGCCCAGTGTGATTAGGCAGAACTCTGTGCACACCTTTGATAAACCTGGTGGCGGAGGTTACCTGGAGGGTGGGGAACTGTATTAAAGAACACGGTGTTTGAGAAGTAGGTCGCTGAAGAGGATGGAAAGAGCCTCCTAAAGAGAGGGAACGGCATGTGTGAAGATCCTCAAGCGAGAGGCACAGGAAGCCTGGTTCCTTCTCACCTTAGTTTGACCAAATCTCATGACACCTGGACCATTTGGGCCACAACCTGCCCTTTCTGAATTAAGCTGAAGTTAGGTGCATGTGTGTCTTATCTCTCTTACTAGACCGTGCTCCTCAAAGGCAGGGGCAGGATTTTACTTACCTCTGTCACCTTCATAGTACCCCTCCTCATTCAGGCCTCACTATGGAGAAGGGGACTCTGATTTACTGAGTGACTACTCTGTCCGAAGCCCAGTGCTAGTCACTTTATACCCATTAGCTCATTGAATCCCCACAAGAGGCCTGCCAGGTTGTTATCCACCTTGTACCCATTTTACAGATGAGGCATATGAGGCTCGAAACACTTGGATTACTTGTCTCTGGTCACTTAGCTCACTAGTATCTTGCAGAACTGGGCTTAGAGTCCAGTTTTTTTCTTTTCTTTTTTTTTTTCTTTTAACCTATACAGCCCATGCTGACTCCTGGGAGTCAGGAAAACTGAATTCCAGATTTGATTCTGTCACTAACTGACTCTTTGTGATCCTGGGCGAGCCACAAATTCCCTGAGCCTCAGTTTCCTCATGTGGAAAGTGAAGGGGGGTGTGGAATCAGTGGTGCTCAGTCACTTATGGGACTTAGAATGTTACTGATTTGTTTGAGTGTCCACGTATTCCCTAGACGAAGTCATCTGCCTGAGAGGCCTGTGATTGTGTCCTTTTCACCTGCACTGTCTTGTTCTTCATGACTGTTGCTGCCTGCTTCTTTTCCCATAACCCCATTTCAGCCCACAAGGGCAAGAACTCTCTAGGCCTTGGGGTAGAAAAGGGAGTTTCCCTGGTCCCCTAGCCCTCCCTCCCCCAAGGATGTTTCATGACTCAGAACTCTTCTCTGGCGGCAGCTCTGACTCCAGCCTCTCCTTTTGTCTGTCCCCTTAGCTGACCAGGTGTATGGAGACCAGGACATGCATGAGGTTGTGCGAAAGCATTGCATGGACTATCTGGTGAGACCTCAGGGAGGCCTTGGGGCAGGGGCAGGGGCAGGGTGGGAGGATCTCCTCCAAACAGACCTTGACCTTCCAACCTGTTCTGCAGATGAAGAATGCTGACTACTTCTCCAACTATGTCACAGAGGACTTCACCACCTACATCAACCGGAAACGGAAAAACAACTGCCATGGCAATCACATTGAGATGCAGGCCATGGCGGAGATGTACAACCGTCCTGTGGAGGTGTACCAATACAGCACAGGTACTTCTGTGGTGGGTAGGTAAGGGACCAATGGCACCTTATCTGAGCCTGCCATATCTGGCACACTGTGGATGCTCCCTCCTTCTCTTTCTCTGTAGAACCCATCAACACATTCCATGGGATCCATCAAAATGAGGATGAACCCATCCGTGTCAGCTACCATCGGAATATCCACTATAATTCAGTGGTGAATCCTAACAAGGCCACCATTGGTGTGGGGCTGGGCCTGCCATCATTCAAACCAGGGGTAAGTGGACTCCTGTGCGCAGGATGGCTACTAGATACAGAGGTCAGAAACCTCTGTTGGAGTCTCAGTTCTGTACTTAGCCTAGGAAACTATCCTGTCACCTCTCTGGTTGGTTCTCTCCTGAGGTCTCACCTCCATAAAATTAGGGAGTTACCTGAAGTGATCTCTCGGGGTTCATTCGTGGTCTTGGTTTGCCTGTCTGTGAGCTGGCTCACCTGTCTTTTGTGCCTGTTGAGGGCTCACATTTTAGGATATTGAGTCCTATTTGGGAGCCAGGGCTTAGTCTGGGTGTCTTGTCATCCACATGGATTTTCCTCCCAGACTCATAGCAGTTACAGACAGCTGTGCTCAGATACTTGGAGTGCAGACCTGGCCCCACTGCTTATTGGCTGTGGGATGTGGGGTAGATTGTACAAGTACTCTGGGCCGGCAGCTTGGCTCATAGAATCTCCCCACTGGGCTTGGGACCTTAAAGGTGTTCAGAATGTGGCAGTGCATTTTCTCAGCACATACTGATACATCTTATACTCTCTCCCTCATAAATAGTCATCTGTTGGGGATTTTAATATCTTCTATTCAGGTTTCACTTCCTACAAACAGGAAGTACCCCTGCCTCATTTTAGGAAACATACCCTGACACCAACACACCCTTCATTCAACATAGGGTTTTTTGTTTTGTTTTTAATAAGATTTTAGAAATTTTAAATTTACAGGGCCGAGCCCGTGGCGCACTCAGGAGAGTGCGGCACTGGGAGTGTGGCGGCGCTCCTGCCGCGGGTTCAGATCCTATATAGGGATGACCGGTGCGCTCACAGCGCTCACTGGCTGAGCGCGGTGCGGCCAGTCTCAAAAAGGACAAAAAAAAAAAAAGAAATTTTAAATTTACAGAATTATTGTGAAGATATTACAAAGAGTTCCCATATATAACTGTGACTAACATATTACCATAATACATTTGTCGTAATTAATGAACCAATATTGGTATGTTATTAACTAAAGACGTACCTTATTCAGGTTACCTCAGTTTTTCCCTAATGACCTTTATTTGTTCCAGGATCCTATCTAAGGATATCATATTACATTTAGTTGTCGTGTCCCCTTTGGTTCCTCTTGGCTGTGACAGTTTCTCCGAATTTCCTTGCTTTTGTTTTTGATCTTTTTACCAACTATATAGTTTCACCTTTTCTAGAATGTCATATAATTGGAATCATACAGTATGTAGCTTTTTCAGACTGGCTTTTTTTACTTAACACCATGCTCTTAAGATTCACCCACTACTTTTCCTGGTTTGATCGCTCAGTTTCTTTTTCTTTCTTTAAAAATTTGAGTGTTTTAAGTTTTTTTTAAATTAATATACTTAATTGATTAGAACAGTTTTTTTGTTTGTTTTGTTTTGTTTTGTTTTCCTTTTTTTTGAGACCGGCCACACCGCGCTCAGCCAGTGAGCGCTGTGAGTAAACCGGTCATCCCTATATAGGATCCGAACCCGCAGCGGAAGCGCTGCTGCGCTCCCAGCGCCGCACTCTCCCGAGTGCGCCACGGGCTCGGCCCTTAGAACAGTTTTATATTTACAGAACAGTTGAGAAGATAGTACAGAATTCCCATCTGTCCGCCTCCCCTCTGCTCACAGTTTGACTATTATTAACATCTCTCATGACTATGGTCCATTTGTTACAATATGTGAACCAATATTGATACATCATTGTTAACTAAAATTGTCATGCCTCCTTAGGCTCCTTTGTTTGTGACAGTTTCTCACACTTGCCTTGTTTTGATGACCTTGACAGTTTTAAGGAGTATTGGTCAAGTATATTGTAGGAAGCTTCTCTTTTGGAATTTGTGTGATGTTTTTCTCATGATTAGACTGGGTTTATGAGTTTTAGGGAGGAAGATCACAACAGTAAAGTGCCATGCTCATTACATCATATCAAGGAGATATACTGTGAATGTGATTTATGACTGTTGATGTTGTCCTTGACCACCTGGCAGAGTAGTGTTTGCCAGGTTTCTCCACTGTAAAGTTACTCTTTCCCATCTTTTCCATACTGTACTGTTTGGAAGGAAGTCACTAAGTGCAGGTGCAGCTGACACCTAAGAAATGGGGGTCATATTCCACCTCCTTGAGGGCAGAGTATCTGTGTAAATTATGTGGAATTTCTCTGCAAGGGAGATCTTTCTCTTGTCCCATATTTCTTTTTCTTTCTTTCTTTTTTTTTTTTTAAAGATGACCGGTGAAGGGATCTTAACTCTTAACTTGGTGTTGTCAGCACCACGCTCTACCAAGTCAGCTAACGGGCCATCCCTATATAGGGATCCGAACCCATGCCCTTGGTGTTATCAGCACCACACTCTCCCAAGTGAGCCACAGCCCGGCCCTTGTCCCACATTTCTTAATTTATTCAATCATTTATTTATATCAGTATAGACTTACGGGTATTTATTTTATACAACTTTTATTTATTTTGTTGCTCAAATTATTCCAATTTTTTTTTTCCAATTATTTTTAAAAGCACTTCTTTACTTTCTGGTACCACAAGGTGCCCCAGGTTCATCTTGTTTATTTCTTGTCCTACTCCCAGCCATTTCTCCAAGAATCTTTGGAACCTTTTATTAGAGAATGTTATTAGAAACCAAGATCTAGGTGCTGAGTATGCTCTTCACTACTAGGTTGGCCTTCTTAGCTGACAGCAATGAGATCTGTATGTATACTAACGTGTACATACATATCTGTAACTATTTCTATATATGTATCCATCTGTATCTGTATTAAACTAAACATGAGTTCTTACTGATGTCTCCAATTCTAACCCCTTACCATATGCATCATTCTAGCTGCTTCCCCTTGTCCATCTATAAATTCCCACTCCAACAGTGAGAAACCTGGCTCCCACCATCTGTAATCCATTTACTTAGCTGCTCACTTCTATATACACATATAGTAGTATCAAACTTGTTAATCTGGGGCCGGCCCGGTGGCGCACTGGAGAGTGCACCGCTTGGGAGTGCAGCGGCGCTCCCGCCGAGGGTTTGGATCCCATGTGGAGACCGGTTCCCGCTCACTGGCTGAGCGTGGTGCGGGCGCAACACCGAGGGTTGCGATCCCGTTGCCAGTCCCCAGTACGGGCATGACACCGAGGGTTGCGATCCCGATACCGGTCAGTAAAAAAAAAAAAAATACTTGTTAATCTGTACCCCCATGGAAAACAACTTTATCAACTATAGTACAATTCTATGTGCAGTTCCTTTTACCTTTAGTGTTAAGGACTCCATTTCCTGAGTGATTTAGGTCACCTAGTTTTCCCCCACCCCCTTCAGTGAGGTTTACATTTACATTTGTAATACATTTAGATTTTTTTGTCACATTCTGCATTCCATTTTGGGATCCCCGACCTCCTAATTGAGCTTTTGGACAACTAGCAAATGTTAAGGTTTACTCTTTGTTTTGTAAAGTTCTGTGGGTTTTGACAAATGCATAGCATCATGTATCCACCATGACCATATCATTCAGAATTGTTTCACCGCCCTTAAAATTCCCTGTGCTCCATATGTTCACCTCTTCTTTCCTCCCTCCTTGTACAGCCACTGATCTGTTTGTTGTCTCTGGTTTTTCTTTTTTTCAGAATAGCATATGATTGGAAGCATATAGTATGTAGCCTTTTCAAACTCTTTTTTCAGATAGTGGTATACATTAAGGTTCCTCCATGTTTTTTCATGGCTTGTTAGCTGGTTTCTTTCTTTCTTCCATTTATGGAGGTACCACAGTTTGTTTAAGCATTCACCTACTGAAATACATTCTTGGTTGCTTCCAGTTTTTGATGATTATGAATAAAGTTTCTATAAACTTGTGTGTGCAAGTTTTTGTATGGACATAGTTTTTAGATCAGTTGTGTAAGTATCTAGGAGCAAGATTGCTGGATTGTGTTGTAAAACTATATTTTGATTTGTAAGAAACTGCCAAACTGTCTTCCAAAATGGCTTGTGCCATTTTGCATTCCCACCATAATGAATGAAAGTTCCTGTTGGTCTGCATCCTTCCCAGCAATTGATACTGTCAGTGTTATGCATTTTAGCTCTTGTGTTAGGTGTGTAGTGTTGTTTTAATTTTTAATTGCCTAATGACACATGATGTTGAGCATCTTTTCATAGGCTTATTTGCCATCTGTATGTCTTCTTTGGTGGATTGCATATTTAGATTTTTTTTTTTTTTTGTCTAGTTTTTAATTGGCTTGTTCTAACTTAGAGTTTTACATACTTTTTTTTTTTACTATTATCCACAGTAGAAAATTACATTTTACATCATTACTTTGCACTCATGCGTTTGTGTTTAGTGCATATATGTATGTTTAAATAATGGTAACTAAAGCTTCATAAAACGATATTTACACTTATTCCCTGGGATATACTCTAATATTCTCTATTATTTCATTTTTTAAAATGTTGTATCTCACAGTCTGACAAACAGTACTCTCATACACTGTCCTACAGCTCATAGCACCTCACACCATGTTGATACTGCCCCCTCTTCCCCTCACACACTTATATGGCTTCCCCCAACCCTTTACATGCTTAGATGCTCCTTCCACCTTGTGCACACAGAGCTAACTTCTCAGGTGTTCTTTCCTCTTTGTCCCATCTGAACGTATGTGAGGAAGGCTTCAGTATTGTGAAAATGATTCATTGCTGGATGGGGCTTCTTTTAATTAAGGCCTTGGCTGGAGGACACCTGGCTGCCCCAGACTCAGTGCCTCAGTTGAGCCGTCTTGGAGTTGAAGTCAGGGCTTCCAAGTGTAAGAGTTTGGGACGACAGGTCCTACAACCCAGCCTGCTTTCCCCCAGTCCCTGATAAATAGACGGTCTGGTACTTTATGAGAGTACCTGCCTCCCTGCTTCCTCTTTCCTGGAGCCTCTGGTCCTACTTCCCTGAACCCGTCTTTGCTTTTGGCCAGGTTCAGAGTGTTACCCCACATCCCTGTTTTCTCCCTCTTTTCAGTTTGCAGAGCAGTCCCTGATGAAGAATGCCATAAAAACATCGGAGGAGTCATGGATTGAACAGCAGATGCTGGAAGACAAGAAACGGGCCACAGACTGGGAGGCCACAAATGAGGCCATTGAGGAGCAGGTGGCTCGGGAATCTTACCTGCAATGGCTGCGGGATCAGGAGAAACAGGCCCGCCAGGTTCGCGGCCCTGGACAGGTGGGTCATGGGTTCTGTCACTGGCCTGGCCAAGAACCCATTAGTTCCCATGCTTTTCCCCCTAATAGGCAGAAAAAAAATTTAAGTGGTTTTCATATCTGAGAGGTATATATCTCCCAGCCCCATCTGTAACTCATCTCGGCCTTAGTCTTGGCATTGTGCCTTGGAACTCTCAACACTTGCACAGAACAAGCTCTCAAGGTGTGAGGGAGGGCAGCCACTGCTGTTGATGACATGAAGGGAGCGATGGATAGCTTCAGAGAGACAAGCTTTTGTTGAATGCTCTTGTGTGCCAGGCTCTGTGCTGAGGCTATAAAATCACATCCGGCCTGCTCTATCCACAATGATCCCATCTCTTCAGAGAGACAGACTCATCGGTGAGGCCCTTCATCCTGGCTGGGCCTCTTCTTCACAGAGGAAGGTTGAATTGTTAGGGTGCAGAGGGGGCAGGAGGCAAACAGGAATCTGAGGAATCACAGGGAGTTTGGAGTTTATTGCCAGCCTGTGCCAACCATTGTTCTCAGTGCATGGGGGAACATTGGTGAGCCTGGCAGGCCAAGGTCCTTGTCCTTGTGGTGCTCACATTTTTTGCGGAGTGAAGCAAAATAAACAAACATGATAAATAAATTAGTTGTGAGGTGCTGTGGATGAAAATGTAGAGCCAGGGTAAAGAGGATGAGTAGGGCCAAGTGGGGATGGGAGTTCATAGTATTAAATAGCGTGGTCAGGGTAGACCTCCAAACAAGTGAGGTTTGAGCACAAGCTTGCAGAAGGTGAGGCGTGCACATGTGCAAGGGAAGGCAGAGGGCCAGCACCCCTGGGTGATTTGGGCACAGCCCAGAGGGAGGCCAGTATAGCTGAACAGAATGTAGGAGTTGGTGAAGTCAGAGGTGGGTAGGGGTTTGTGGGTTGTGGTGAGGACCTTGGCTTTTACTCTGAGGCAGAGGTCATGGGAGGGTTGTAAGAAAGGAGGGACAGGATCTGACTTAGGATTTAACAGGATCCCCCTGACTGCTGAGTGTAGAACAGTGTCTGGGGAGTAAGGGAGGAAGCAGAGGACCAGAAAGGAGACTACTGCAGAAGTCCAGGTGACTGATGACAGTGCTGGCAGTGGAGATGGTGAAAAGGAGTTGGATTCGGGATCTATATTGAAGGCAGAGGTAATAGGATTTCCTGTCAGATTGGCTTATAGGAGTGTGAGAGGGGGTTAAGGAGCTTGATCTTTGTCCTGTGAGGAGCCCTGTGGTCCACTGTGTGAGTGGGAATGACGGTGACCTTTGTAGAAGCTGTATCATCACCAGGATCCTGGGAAGAAAGCAAGCATTCGGGTGGGGCACAGGAGGGTTGTGGCTGGTATTGCTCCTTACCGCTTTTTCCTTCTCCATCGCAGCCCCGGAAAGCCAGTGCCACATGCAGTTCGGCCACAGCAGCAGCCTCCAGTGGCCTGGAGGAGTGGAGCAGCCGGTCCCCACGGCAGCGGAGTTCAGCCTCATCCCCTGAGCACCCTGAGCTGCATGCTGAGCTGGGCATCAAGCCCCCTTCCCCAGGCACTGTCTTAGCTCTCGCCAAACCTCCTTCGCCCTGTGCTCCAGGTCAGTGACTTGTTCACAGGGGAGCTTTCTGGGGTTAGGAGGCACTGCCTGGGCCCTGAGCCCTACCTCTGACTGTCCATCTGCCCCAGGTACAAGCAGTCAGTTCTCGGCAGGGGCTGACCGGGCTACTTCCCCACTCGTGTCCCTCTACCCTGCTCTGGAGTGCCGGGCTCTCATTCAGCAGATGTCCCCCTCTGCCTTTGGTAAGCCTCCTATGTTAGGGGGACAGGGGCCAGCTGGGAGATGGGGAGAGACTGGAAGAAGCAGCAAGTCCTAAGACAGGGCTTCTGGAGCTTCTGGCTATCTCCCCAAGAAAAGAAGTGAGGCGCTAGAGGGAATTTTTCAGGGCCAAGGGATTTGTCCCAGAAGGGGTCTCAGTGGGTTGCATAGACGTAGGGGAAACCTCCTCCTTAGAGAAAGGAGTGAGAGGGGCCTGGATGGGATTTCTCCAGAGCAAGGGATCAGCAAAGGGTGAGGGGAAGGCAGGCTGAGAGCACTTTGTCTTCTTTTTCCTCTTCCTCTTGCCCAGCAGGTCTGAATGACTGGGATGATGATGAGATCCTAGCATCGGTGCTGGCAGTGTCCCAACAGGAATACCTAGACAGTATGAAGAAAAACAAAGTGCACAGAGACCCAGCCCCAGACAAGAGTTGATGGAGACCCAGGGACTGGATGCCATCTCCTAACCCCTCCACTCCTGCCCTCTGGTGCCACCCCACCTTCTTTGTCTTTCTTCCCTCTTGCCTTCTTCCCTTCTCCCCTCTTTTCCCTTCTCCCCACTTCCCTCTGGCTGGCCCACCCCTGCACTCCCTCTCATCGCTGCCACCACTACCTTTCTCTCCACCAGCTGATGTGCCCTGTTGCCCCCCGCTCAGCACCATCCCTGCATTCCACAGGGGACTCGGGCAAGGGTGCCGAAGGTAGACGAGAGGCACACAGAGACAAACCAACCGGCAGCCAGGCAGCCCCAGAGGAGAGAGACATTCAGACAGGAAAGTCTCCCTGCCCCCCATTCCTTCCAGATCAGAAAAACTTCACTGCCTCCCCCCACAATGATGCCAGGGAGGTGGGAGGACAAAGTGGGAAATTTCCCTTCCCAGTACCCCAAGAATATCTGAGCTTTCAATTTTGATTTTTTTCTTTATTAAAATGTACTTTTATCTCATGAAATCAACCAATCAAAAATGACGTAGATGACAGCATTGGCTCTGTGAAGGCGGCATCCCTCTGGTTTGGGGGCAGGCAGGCCATGGGGCATGGAGGGGGCACAAAGATGTGAGTTGCTGTCTTCTGGCCTCCATCCCCGTGGAGGTGGGCAGAGGGTGTGAACTGGGGCAGGGGATGGGGGTGGCAGGTGTCAGATGGGCTTTGGACAATGAAACCCTGACCTTGCTGCATTCCTTTTGCTTCCACCACCACCACCAGTCTCTCTGGAATTTTGGGGGATCATGGCCGCCACCCAGGATTTGAGTGTAGGGAGTGGGAGCAGCCTCCGCAGATGGGGCACCCGTGCCCTGCAGGTGTTAACAAGTTCTACCATCTGTAATGTCCTTGGCACAATAAAACCAAATGTCTGTGTCCCTGAGCAGTTCTGTTCTGTGTGGGTCAGGGGTGGGCAAGCCTCTGTGCGGAAGAAGCAATAACACCGGCCTTGGCTTGACCTCTGAGGTCCAAATGCTCTCCAGTAGGGTCTGTCTGGGGGCCTGGAGTTCATATTTGATTTGCTGCATATTAAATTTCCTTCTGGACCAGTTACCACCAAAAAAGCTCCACTTTTGCCTGCTGTGCCTGCCCCTGCCTATTCCATTTCCTGGGAGTGTGATGGGAACAGAGGACTGTGAACTTGAGGGCAGAAACTGAACTTCCTGTCTGAATTCCAGCTTTTCTGCCTGCCTCTCACCATAAATGTTTGCTCTTTCCTTGTGATGATCTGGTGAGGAAATGCTTTGGAAAAGCACAACTGACAGCAGTGAGTTTGGTGGAAGAAACAGAGGGAACTCCCCTGCTTGGATTTAGAAGCTGAGGAATGGCTAATCCTTTTTTGTTCATGTCCCCCAGTCCAGTGACACCTCTGTTCCTGACCTTCCTAGGGGTAAAGCCAAGGCAGAGAAGGCTGACGGGCCTCCAGGTTTTCTCAAGTGTCTTTTTCATTGTGCCTCAATAGTGGGGTCCCTGTGGAAAGATGTGTGTCTGGCTCTGCAGATGAGGGCGTGGCTGCTGAGTGGCTGTCTACTGGGCATCTTTGGAATCCAGTGGTCAGGCATGGCATGTTGGAGAATTGGTTTGAAACCCTCCTTTCGTGTCTTCTAGCTGTGTGGCCTTGGTCAGGTCACAGCCTCTCTGGGTTTCAGGTGTCCCATGTACAACAGGGGTGGTTAATGTCTACTACCTCATGCTCTCTCTGGTTGTGAGCATCGAGAGAGAATGTATATGGTCAACATAATGTATTACTGGGCAGAGTGCCTGGCACATTGTGAGAGCACAAATGTTAGCGGGTATTATTAATTATCCTATTGTGGAAGTTTCTGCACCATTTGGCCCCTGTCTACCTCCTCTTGCTGCTCTGTTCGGTTTCCTTAGCCTCTGCCTGCAATTTGCCCTTCCCCTGTCCTGAGCCACCAACCTTATTTGTCTTTTAACACAGGTAAAAGGTCATCTTCTGAGAAGCCCTGAGTGACCTCATTCACATTCTAACTTCTGTCTACAAATATCCCCAATAATTGTACTATAAATAAACTTCCCGGGCAGGGGCTGTGATGCCTGACTTATCTGTGTGTTTAATATCTGCATCCCTGCCAGGACCTGGCAGTTCAATAGTTGACCCCTAATAACGTTGGATGAATAAGGGAGAATATACATGTATTTGCATTTTGGGTGGTGGTTGGTGTGTGTGACTGGAAAGTCCAAGTCTTCATGTGCATCTCACAAGGTGTTTCCAGTTGTGTGTGTGACAAGAGCTTGTTTCCAGGTGTGTCAGATGGTGACTGAGTGTGGGACTCTTGACAGTTGGTGTCTGTATCTGAGACAAGTGCATGTCTGCGTGGGTCTCTGTGACAGTGCATCTGTGGTTTCTATCTGATGGGGTGGATGACCGTTTGTATTCCTGTGACAGATTCTGGGTAGCTATTTCTGGACAGTTTGTCTTAGTGACAAGGCTGCATGTCTGATGGTGTATGTGTGTCTGTGACCAGGTCTATTCATGTCTGTTTTTCTGACACTGTATGTCTCTACCATACCAGTACACTTGCCTTTGAAGCAGTGAATGTGTGCCTTTGGAACATCTGTGTGTCTTCCTGTGACAGACTCTGGGCCTCTCATTTCTGGGGCAGTACAAGTCTTTCTGTGATAGTGCGTGTCTGATGGTGCCAGTGTATCTATGACAAGTGCTATCAGTGTGTCTGACAGGATGTTTCTGTGTCATCATATGGCGATATAGGTCCATAAGAGTCTCTGGAGTGTCTGTAATAGTGTATCTCTGGGTGTTGTTCTGGGACTTTTTCTGACACTGTCAATCCGTGTGATGGTGCATGTCTGCATGTGTACCAAGGACAAGCTTACATGAATTTGTGTGTATTTCTCATGATGTGTCTGTGTGTCCTTGGAGTGCATGTCTGTCTGCCTGGGGCATGGGGCCTTCTCTGGCTATTTTTCACAGGTTTTTGTCTGAAGGTTTTTTTTTTTTTTTTTTTGTCTTTTTCGTGACCGGTAAGGGGATTGCAACCCTTGGATTGGTGTCGCCCGCACCACGCTCAGCCAGTGAGCGAGCCGGCCATCCATATATAGGACCCGAACCCGCCGCAGGAGCGCTGCTGCGTACCCAAGCGCTGCACTCTCCCGAGTGCGCCACAGGGCCGGCCCTGTCTGAAGGTGTTTTACCACTTCTTTAGCAGCCTCTACCACGCTCACTCTTACCTGAGCAGCCCCACTATGGCTCCCCTTATTCCCTTATCCCCTTCCCCCCGAGGAACCACCCCTTGCAGTTCTAGATTCTAGACCTGCTGACTGGGCCCACGGCTTAGTCAAACCAGGTCTGTCTAGGTTAAGGGCTCCAAAAACACCCTGCAGGCCGCCTCCGAGTGTAGGAACGCTGCCTTTGACCAACATGTCCCCTGTGGCGGTGGTCAGAGGGTCACCCTTCCCTGGCGACTGAACAGGCTTTCCCAGGGCCCCAGCTTCAGTTTCGGGGTGAAGGTAGCTGGTCGCCTGGAGGATTCTGGTCCTGGGTGAGCAACACTCTTCACAAGATCCTGGATTGCCACAGGCTCGGATTCTTAGAAACCCGGCCTGGCCTTATCTCCGCGTTAATCTCGAGGGGGCAGCAGAGGGGGCAGCAGAGGCGGCACCCAACTTCCTAGGGAAAGAGACTGCGCAGTTTTTTTAAGTGTACATACAAACACACCCCACCACCACCACTAAAAACCCCGCGCGACAACCAAAACAAACACGGTCGCCGCAAAGGGATTCCCAGAACCGGTTTCCTCTTGTGCGCCCCACCTCGCGCCCCTTAATTTGCATGCAGCTCCGCCTCCGTGGAAGAACCGGTCGTATATTTGCATAAGGGGCACTTGAAACGTTGAGGGTGGTATGCAAATAAGGACTGGCTCCGATTGGCTGGGATACAGCAGGTGCCGCATCCGGATTGATCAAAGCCAGGTGGGCGGGGCTATCGCCCAGGGCGACTCTCCCGGGAGGCGCGTGCCCCGGCTCAGTAGCGTTGGGGCTGGCGCGCGCGGCGAATCTTAACACTCCTCTGTCTGCGGGTGCTTCCGGGCAACCAGTTACTCTGCCTTTCACCCTGGCGCCCCCCAGCCCTGGCTCTCCGGCCGCGCTGCCCCGGGCATCTAAGCCCTGCGGGCTCAGCGGACTCAGCGGATTCAGCGGGCTCAATCTGCGCAGCACCTCCTCCATGTTGACCAAGCCTCTTCAGGGGCTCCCAGCGCCCCCGGTCACCCCCACGCCGCCCCCAGGTGAGCGCAACCTCCCCTACCGCGAACAGGCGGGATGGACTGGAATGGTGGGTGGCGGCGCGAGGGAGGGAGTCGCGGCCGGGCTCACTAAGCCGCCACCCTGACTTCCTCGCCTCCGCCTGCGTAGGAGGCAAGGATCGAGAAGCATTCGAGGCCGAGTACCAACTCGGCCCCCTCCTGGGTAAGGGGGGCTTTGGTACTGTCTTCGCGGGACACCGCGTCACAGACCGACTCCAGGTATCCACCACGAGGGTCCTGGGAGGGTCAGGTGTGTGTGACGGGGTTGGGCGCGGGGGTCCTGGGTCTGAGATGCTGATTGACCGGGGAGTGAGCCTGCAGTATGTGTAGTAGGGTCATGAGGACCAGGATTCAGGTTGCTGGGGGTGTCCCAGTGTGTGTGTGTGTCGGCCCAGGTGGGTATGTGGGATTCAGGGCAGGGATTCTGGAAGTCCAGGGAGTTAGACTGGGGATTGGGGGTTATGAGGACTCTAGATCCCCAGGATCCAGGGGATGTGTGTATGTGTGGTAAGGTGGGGACCTAGATGTGAGATTTGGGGGATTTGGGAGGTAGGTGGCTAGTGTGGAGTTGTGAGGACCAGGACCCCGGTACAGAGTTGGGGTATCCTGGAGCTGGATGGGAAGATGAAGGGCTTGGGATGTCAGGTAATTTAGAGCTCAGGACCTGGAATGAGGGTTCCTGATGCCTGGGAAGGGAGAGCCCAGGGCTAAGGTTGGTGGGAGAAATGAACTTGGTTCTGGGGACTTGGAGGGTAGGGGAGAAGCCCTGGCTCATTATGAGTTGTGGTGCGGTGTGGTCGGGGACCCGAAAGACTAGGGTGCCACGGTCGATGGAGGGGCACTGGAGGTGGGCAAAGGGCCTAGACTGGGAATGGTCTAGGAGTCACCTGCTGGCCCCCTTACTTGGCCCTCTTCACCAGGTGGCCATCAAAGTGGTCCCCCGGAATCGTGTGCTGGGCTGGTCTCCCTTGGTGAGTATCTTTGGAATCCTTCCTGACCTGTCTACTCAATCACTGACGATGAACTCACTCTCTTGCTTTTTCTAGGGCATATATGTATGACTCTCTGGGCCCTGTAACGGTGAGAACACTCCTACCAGCCCATGTTTACTCCCTTGGGGTGACCTACAGTTCTGATTCACCGCAATTCCCTTAGAACCGTGGACTCGTGGATTCTCCCCTCCAACTCTCCTTTCTTATCCTCCTTCCAAACAGTGCTTGCATACTGGTGTGGAGAGAGGGGCAGAGGTCACTGGTTGCTATGGTGATGGTGGCTGTTTCTCTCCTGCCTTTAGAGTGCTAACGGGCATCAGGGCGGGTCTGAGCAAGCTGTAGAGGCTGGAGCGCCCCCTGGCGGCTCTTGGGAGACTGCGCCTGCGCAGGCCGTGGGCCGCCGAGAGGGTGCGCCTGCGCGTTAGTAGAATTTGCATCACTATGAGAAAACCTGTCTGCGGCTGTGCGAGTCAGCGGCCTGGCCAGGAGAGGGCTCTTTAGGCAGGAAGGCTGCTTGTGGCGGTCAGTGTGCCAGCACAAGGCTTACGGGGGACGGTGGGGTTTTTGTCGCCAGTAACGTTTTTGCCTTTTATTAAGCGATCCTAGTTGCTTGGTGACAGTGACAAAATATCACATGATAACACAGTTCTTACTTTGTGCCCGGTCCTTTGCAACTAATCACTTTCATCTTTTTTTTTTTTTTAACATTTCTAGAGGGTAAATTTTATTAATCACTTTACAAATGAGCATCTACTATATGCCAGGCACAATTCTAGGCACTTGGCAAAATATTCCGTAATATTTACTGAGAGCTCATTTTGTGCTCAGTCCTTTTCTACTAATTGCTTTCACCTATTTAACAAATATTTATTGAGCCCTACCCTGTTACCAGGCACTGTTCTAGTGCTATAGATATGTCAGTGAACAAAACAGAAAAACCATTACACAATAATAGTATTTATTGAGTGCCAACTCCATATCAGGCCTTGTGCTATAAAGTGCTTTCGTTTGTTTAACAAACATTTATTGAGCATCTACAGTGTGAAAAGTACTATTCTAATCTAGATTTAGACATAACAGTGAACAAAACAGATGAAATACAGTCGGCCCTCCATATCCATGGATTCTGCATCCATGGATTCAACTAACTGTGGATCGAAAATTTTTTTAAATTGTGTCTGTACTGAACATGAATAGACCTTTTTTTCTTGTCCTGATTCCCTAAACAATATAGTATAACAAGTATTTACATAACATTTACATTGTATTAGGTATTATAAGTAATCTTAACATGATGTAAAATATACAGGAAAATGTGCATAGGTTATATGACTGTGCCATTTTACATCAAGGGTTTGAGCATCTGCAGATTTTGGTATCCACAGGAGGTCCTGGAACCCATCCCCCATGGATACCCAGGGACAACTGTGTTATATGATAGTGCTTCTTCTTTTGAAGGCCTCTCGTTAAGAACCATTTTCATTCATTCAAATATTTACTGAGCTCCTACTACATGCCAGATGTGTGTAGGCTCTTTGTTCTGTTCACCCTCCCAGTGGCTGTGTGAGTTTGAGCTCTTAAGACAAGGAAACTGAGGCCCAGGAAGGGAAGTGGGTTGCTCAAGGCCACAGAGTTGGGAGGCCAAGGGACTATGATTTGAGCTTAGGTGAGAAGTTGGCATCAGAGCCGCTGGCCTGACGTCTGCCTTCTCTTTTTCTCTCCTTGCTTTCCACCCCACTTTCACCCCCAGTCAGATTCAGTCATGTGCCCACTCGAAGTGGCACTGCTATGGAAGGTGGGTGCCGGTGGTGGGCACCGTGGTGTAATCCGCCTGCTTGACTGGTTTGAGACACCAGAGGGCTTCATGCTGGTTCTTGAGAGGCCTTTGCCTGCCCAGGATCTCTTTGACTACATCACAGAGAAGGGCCCGCTGGGTGAAGACCAAAGCCGCTGCTTATTTGCCCAGGTGGTGGCAGCTGTCCAGCACTGCCATGCCCGTGGAGTTGTCCATCGTGACATCAAGGATGAGAACATCCTGATAGACCTCTGCCGGGGCTGTGCCAAACTCATTGATTTTGGTTCAGGTGCCCTGCTTCATGATGAACCTTACACTGACTTTGATGGTAAGGCTTCCCTTTACCTTTTATCTTTATGGCCCTATGACCTTTGACCTCCAGTGGTGGGGTGTCCTATAACCCTTGACTTATATTGCCCATTTAAGGTTCTTGATTTCTAATAAACTGGGGATTCTCTGGCCTTGCCCTATGATAAAGTCCATCTTCTGATAGTGCTCTAACTTTGTTCTGGGTTCTTATTCTTTTAAGGGGATTCTCTTATTATCCTGAGTGTTCTTTTTCTGGTAAGGGAATCCTACTGTTACTTTTAAGTGCTTTCTTTCTGTTGAGGGGACTCTGCTATTATATTTAAAGAGCAACTGTTCTAGTGAAGGGACCCTGCTCTTATAATCAGTGCTCTTAATTATGGTGAGGGGATTATGCTTCCTGGGGAGTGTGGGGTGGGAGAAGGGCATCATCAGAGAGTGGTCTAACCCCTGGCTTGCATGCAGGGACAAGGGTGTACAGCCCCCCGGAGTGGATCTCTCAGCACCAGTACCATGCTCTCCCAGCCACTGTCTGGTCACTGGGTATCCTCCTCTATGACATGGTGTGTGGGGACATTCCCTTCGAGAGGGACCAGGAGATTCTGGAGGCTGAGCTCCACTTTCCTGCCCATGTCTCCCCAGGTGAGGCCTTCACAGACCCCAGCCTGCAGACTCCATCCCTCCCAGAGACTGGTACCTACTACTGACTGCTAATCTCCCTTGTGCTTCTTGACCCACAGACTGCTGTGCCCTAATCCGCCGGTGCCTGGCCTCCAAACCCTCTTCCCGACCCTCACTGGAGGAGATCCTGCTGGACCCCTGGATGCAAACACCAGCCAAGGATGAGCCCCCCAACCCCCCCAAAGGAGGCCCCACCCCGTTGGCCTGGTCCCTGCTCCCCTAGGCCTGGCCAGGCCCCCACTGGTCAGAATAGCCATCCCATGGCCATGCCACAAGGTTAGATGGACGTCTGTTGACCTGGTTTTACAGGTTATTAAAAATCCAGTATTACTAAGGTCAGGGATTAGGGATGAGGGGTCAGAAGACATAAGCCAAGTCTGCCCAGTCCCCGTCCCAATCTTGTGAAGGAGCCTTCCTCCTAGAACCTGTGGTCCCTTATTCTGGAGGGGGGACTTCCTTGTTTCTCATTTTGTTAATGGTGTTTGTTTGGTTAAAGTTACTTAGATTTTGAGCCCCAGGACCTTTATTCTGATCACTTGTAACCCCTACACTGGCACCTCCTACTACCACCACACACACTTACACTGGCACCTCCTACTACCACCACACACACTTACACTGGCACCTCCTACTACCACCACACACACTTAGTTTAAATGCTCTTACTTGGGCAAGGGTGCTTTTCTTCCAGTACCCCAGCAGCTCTTATGTTAGCGAAGGGACGCTTTCCCCTAGCCTAGGGTCCCATATTCGGTTAAGCTGCTTGCCTACCTCAGCCCAGGATTGCTTATTCTGAGGAGGTAGTGCCCTATTGTTATCCCAGGGCTCTTTTTTTTTTTTTTTTTTTGGTGAGGGGACCCTACTCTGTAATCCCAAGTGCTCTTATTCTGGTGAGAAGAACCTTATTTCCATGATTTGGGAAGGAATGGAAGATGGACACCACCGGCCACCACCAGAGACTTAGGATGGGATGGATGGTTTTTGGGGGAATGGGCTGGGGGAAATAAGTTTTGCTGTTTGTTCTCCTGGGGCCCCCCCCTCTCCAACTTTTGCAGATTCTTGCTGCCTCCTCCTGAGCCAAAATTGTCCAATTGCTAAAATGTAATTAGATATGTATTGGGAGGAAGGGAATGCCAAGTGTGCCCTCCTTTCCTTTCTCCACCCGCTTGGATTATTTAAAAAGCCATGTGTGGAAACCTACCATTTAATAAAAGTAATAGAATCAGAAGCGACTAGCCATTTGTAGATGCGAGGCATTTGTGCCAAGAGGGAGATGGGCTGGACCTCTCCTTTGCCCACAGGAAGCCTCAGTCTTACGGCGGCATCCTTAAGAGCTTTAATGGATTCATTTACGCTGGACCACACAAAAAACTGTTGATTCTTCCTTCCACCCCACCCCCCACCCCCCTGCCCCAGCTCTTATGTAGAGCCTGGTATGTACAGAAGGGTTCTGTTGGATATATCGTAGACATTGAAGATGTTTAGGACACATCCCCAATCAAAAATGGCCAACTCAAAGGCAGAAAAAAACTACCTTCCCCCAACATTAGGGGAGGGAAGAAATCCCTTTCCTGTTGAAGAAAAGCCCTTTCAGGGCACTGATGGGGGTGGGGCAGAGTTGAGTGTTGACTGGAATCTTCCTAGTTTTTTGTTGTTTTGCTTTTGGCGGCTGGCCGGTACAGAGATTGAACCCTGGGCCTTGGTGTTCTCATTTTTTAATTATGTCCAGGGTGTCTTGTCCCTTACCTTTTAACCTCTCCCTTGTCTTCCCCTTTGATGCTCATCCCTCTCATCTCTCCAACTCTTGACTTACCTGCCCTGCCCTATTCTGTCTTGGTTTCACTTGTCCCCTCTCATGCTGTTTTCAAATGCTAGCTAACCTGTGAGCCTCACACCTGCCCCTTCTCATTTCTTTTCTATCCTCAATGGTGACTCAGTTGGTCTCCCTTCTCTCAGTCTAACTTAACTTTGCCTTTTCACTTGTATATCCTTGGCGGCTTTTCTCTGCTGGCTTACTTGCCTGACCCTCACCCGTCCCCACGTGCTGCTTCACCCAGTACCCCTCACCTGCCCCGCCCCTTCGAAGTCTCCCGTCCCGCCTAGATGCCCGTGGGCTCTCCAGGGGCCGAGGCCTCGCTGGCAGAGGACAAAGAAGAACTTAAGTCCAACCAAGAAGAACCTAGAAGTTTCTGATGCAGAAAGGGCGGTGCCATCTTAACTTAAGAAGGTGCCAATAAAGAGCTGAGATGGAAGAGGGGTAGACGAACCAATGAGACCGGGAGACAGAATGGGCGGGTGATATAGAAAGCGGGGTCAATGAGGCGGACGAACGGAAAGACGAAGGCGGGTCTAGTAACAGGAATGGTCCGATGAGGCTCTGCACAGACGGTGGGAGGCCGGGTTGACCGCGTCCCCCGTCTCCCGGTCCGACAGAACTTGGAAATCCCGAAGACATTATCTTAAGATTGAGCCTCTAAGTGTAGAAGAGAAAAGCCACAGCTCTGGTCAGCCCGGCACGTGCCCCGCCCCCACCCCGGAGTCCCGGAAGCGGAAGTGACGGACACGGAAGTGGGCTGCTGTTACCGAGGGGCCTGGCCGGGCAGATGCCAACATGGCAGCGGTTGGAGCTGGAGGTTCCACCGCGGCGGCAGGGCAAGGGGCGGTCTCCGCGGGGGCGTTGGACCCTGGGGCCGCGAGTGCGGGTGAGGCGGGCCGTGGCCGAGCAGTCGGCGGTGGTGCGGAGACCGGGGTTGCTGGGGTTCGGGAAGGTTCCTCACTGAAGTGAGAGGGAGCATCCCGTGTGGGCCGACTCGTGTGTGTGTGGAGGGGAGAGGACGACGAAACGGACCTCCTTCCCTCCGTTTCATGTCAGTGTGTTGGGGGCAGGGAAGAGATCATTCTGAGGGTGTTTGGGGAGTATGGAGAGTAGAGACTATTCTGCGTGTGTAGTATTTCCTTTTGGGGAGGCTATGACCACCGAGACCATTCTGAGTGTGTGGGGGGCCATTCCTTATGTAAGGGAGAGACCATCCTGAGGGTGTGGGAGTTCTTTCTTATAGGGGGAGAGACTATTCTGAGGGTGGTGATTCCTTCCTTAATATAACAGGGACTATTTTGAGTTAGGGTGGGGTGGTCCTTCCTTATATGACCAGAAAGGGTCCATTTTGAGGATGGAGATATCCATTATATGGGGAGAAGACCGTTCGGGCGCGGGGTCTCTTCCTAATGGAGGAACAGTTCATTGTATGTTGAGGTGGGAAGGTCTGACCTTGCATGGTGGAGAAAGAACGTTTTTGAGGGTGCCGGATCCTTCCTTATAGCAGAGAGTTCTTGTGAATGTGGGTGGAACAAGGAATAATGGGGGGGAGGGCGGTGGTGGAGGACGGACCATGTGGAGTATAGGGAAATACTTCCTTATATGGTTGAGGGAACCAGACCATTCTTGATGGGGTAACCACTCATTATATGGGGTTTAGTCTCTGGGACAATGGGGGAATCATTTCTTGTATTTGTTAGACCATTCTGGGTCAGGAGGAATCAGTTGTCATAAGAAGGAGGGTTGGAGAGACCATTTTGAGTGTGGGGAGGATCATTCCATATGGGATGTAGACCGTTGTGAGTATGAGGGAATTGAGTCATTAGATGGGAGAAAGATCATTCCTTAGGGGTTGGACATACCTTATACAATGGTCTCATTCCCTTATTGGGGTATTAATCTTTACATGGGACAGTCCCTTGTTACATAGGAGCATCATTTCATATAATTCCTCAGTTTGCTCACCCATAAAATGGAATCCTAGTTCCTTCAGAGATCAGAGTGATATGAGTCCATTGAGGTAATCCATATAAATCCATTAGCCCAGTGATAGGCACGCAATAAGCACTCAAAGTGTAGTTGGTATTCTGTCTGGGGAAGAGTTGCTTCTGGAGCTGAGGTGAGTGTCCAGAGCCTGCCCTAGCCATTTCCTGACACCTCAGGAAGGATTCCAGGTATGAGCTGGACAGGGCGAGGCACACTTCTTTTCTGGCTCTTCCTGCCAGTATCTGAGGCAGTGGAAGCAGGTAGGGGCTGGACCCTCATTGGGTCAGGACAGGCAGGCAGAGGGAAGATGTGGCAGTGGCTAGGAGGATCCTGATTGAGAAAGGGGAAAGGGTGGGTGTTAGTGTGTCTGTGCCCCAGCAGCTTCTGACCCCCTCCTTCCGCCTTGCCCTTTCCATTCCCCACAGCTCACCGGCGCCTCAAGTACATATCCCTAGCTGTGTTGGTGGTCCAGAATGCCTCCCTCATCCTCAGCATCCGCTACGCCCGCACACTGCCTGGGGACCGCTTCTTTGCCACCACTGCTGTGGTCATGGCGGAAGTGCTCAAAGGTCTCACCTGCCTGCTGCTGCTGTTCGCACAGAAGAGGGGTATGAGCCAGGGAGGGAGGCTGCACAGGGAGTGTTGGCAGATGGGACTCCGCATGTGTGTGTACTCACATGGAGGATTTGCTGGGGGAATTTCTCTGTGTCTGTGAGCCTGCCTGGGGAGTATGTAAGTGCAGCTAAGCTTCTCTCTCCCTCCAGCTATGAGAAGCTGGATCTACACTTTTGTACCCCTGACACCCGAGGAGTTGGCCTGTGTGAACTGTAAGAGTGGGATAGTCTATGCCCATAAGGTAGCAGGGGACTCTTACATGGTGATTTATTTATTTTTCTTTAACTATTTATTGTGGAGAATTTCAAACATACACAAAATTGGAGAGAATAATAAAAGAGTAAAATATCCATGTACCCATCCCCCAGATTCAGCAATTATCAACTCATGGCCACTCTGCCATTAAACATCATTGATGATTGTCTGCGCACTGCCAATCTGTGTTTGCCTGTGTACTTCCCCTCTTAATATTTTAAAGTAAATCCCCCCGTATTATCTTGAATAAATATTTTTGTTACATTTTTAAAAAACAAGTACAATACCTAAGAATCATACATCAAAAAATTAACGATTCAAAAATTAAAACAAATATCTAGTTAGCATTCAAATTTATAATTTTATAATGATTTTTCTTTTTTTTTTTTTGGCAACAGGTTTGTATGGCGGGATCTGATATAATGATTTCTTAAATGTCATAAAAAATTTTTTTAAAAATTGTGTATGGTCAGTGTTTTGTAATTGGTTGATGTCTTCTAAATCTGTTTATCTCTAGGTTCCCCTTTAACTTTTTTTTTTTCTCTTTGCAATTAGTTTGTTGAAGAAATTAAGGTCATTTGTGTTGTAGACTTTGGCCAGTCTAGGTGTTGCTGACTGCCTCTCTGTGGTGTCATTTAACATGTTCTTCTGTCCTCTGTATTTCCTAAAAGTTGGGAGTTGGGTTTATCTACTAATTTAAACATCTAACTGAATTCAGGCTTTCAACTTTGAAATATTGCCCAGTTTTTCTCTGTAAAGGCCTTGCATATGTAAAGGGTAGAGGTGAATTATGCAGCTTTGCCCTAGGTATTTACATCGAAGAAAATGTTCTTACTCACTCATTAATTCCAGGTCCCTGGAAGGCAGCCGTTTAGGAACCCATCTGCTCTTTTCTTTATTGATTCTGTAGACATTTAGGAGTGAACCTGTGTGCTAGCAACGCAGACATACATCTTGCCCTCATAGGGCTGCTATTTGAGACAGGAAGTAGCAGGCAGCTGTAGACTTAATCACAGGCCTTCATCTCTTATCTATAACTTCAAACCCCTTCCCCTCTCCACTCCCCACCCCCCATTTTTTCCCTGAATTAGTTTGGTGGTAAAACCTGGCCTGACTGATGTGGGGCTCTTTGTATATTTGTGTTTTTTATTTTTCCCACTGGGTGTGAATATTCACACAATTCACCTCAGAAATAGGAATATGCTTGATTATGGTAGGCAGCTCCATCTATGTGGGGTTTGTTATGTAATCTGTGGCATATAAACCATGTTACCTTTCTAACACCTGGAAAATTAAGAGGTTAGAAACAGTAATTACTCCTGAGATTAGTGCCATGAAGGACAAGGACAGAGTTTTGTAAGTAAGCATCAGCAGTAATTCCTGGGATAACTTGTGTAGTAGTTGTGGGGATTTTCTCTGAGGAGTGACATTCAGCTAAGACTTAAAAGATGAATGGCAAAAAAGTGGGGTGAGCTTTTCAAAGGCCTTATGGCATAGGAAATGATTCTCATGTATTCATTGGGGCAGATCTCAACTGGTCTTCTGCTTCACAGCCAAGCCTGCCTTCATCCATGTGGCAGAGGCAACTCCTTGCTATGTCCAGGGCTGACAGAAAGATGCGGTTGAGTGGGAGACGGCCCCTGCCCTTAGGCGGCTCACAGGCCAGTAAGGAGCTAGGATAAGTCTAAAAGTCTGAGCTAAAACTTCCCCTCTGTGTGGGAGACAGCCTTCCACCTACACTCCTAGGGCTTCTACTTCATAAGCATCTAGTTAATGATGATTATTTCATTGTACAAACATGCATTGAGTGCGTGCCTTGAATGGCACTCTGTGCCAGGGAGGTAAGCTCTAAGATGAGTGAAATGTGGTCTGTGATTAGCAGACACAGTGTTATGGATGATTCTTTTGCAGCCATTAAACTGAATATCAGAAAGGCCTACTAGAGACATGGTTGCACTGTAGGGAAAACTGAGAGCACAGACCTCCTTTCCACCCCCAGGGAGACAGGACCAGGCCTAGTCCCAGCCTTCAGGGGACTCCTGTCTTTGGTAGTCAGTGCTAAAAAGGGCTCTCCTCCTCCCACCTAGGTAACGTGAAGCACCTGGTTCTCTTCCTCCATGAGGCTGTCCTGGTGCAGTATGTAGACACGCTCAAGCTTGCAGTGCCCTCTCTCATTTATACCTTGCAGAATAACCTCCAGTATGTTGCCATCTCCAACCTGCCAGCTGCCACTTTTCAGGTGAGCACCAAGCCCATCGTGGCCCCAGGGGAACTGGCTGGTTAGGGGATTTAGGATGGGGGGAGAGCTGGAGAGAGCAGGGGCTGTCACCTTTGGAATGTCCTTGGAACTTCCTCAACCTCGGTTTTCTCATCTGTGAAAACTGGGCATGGAGACAGTAATACCTGCCTGCTGGGATGCTGGGATGATTGAAAGAAATAAAATCTGTGAGGAGCCCTTGGTTGGAGATACATAAACTTTAGGTTATTCATGGGCAGCCTTGTGAAATGGTTAAAGAGCCTGGATTCTGGGGCCAGGCTGCGTCGTTCAAATCTCAGCTCTGTTACTTTCCAGCTGTGTGATTTTGAGGCAAGTCACCTAACTTCTCTGTTCCTTAGTTTTCTCTTTTTTTTTTTTTTTTTTTCCTTTTTGTCTTTTTTCGTGTCCGGCAATGGATCGCAACCCTCGGTGTCGCGCCCGCACCTCGCTCAGCCAGTGAGCGGGAACCGGTCTGTATGTGGGATCCGAACCCTCGGTGGGAGCGCCACCGCACTCCCAAGCGGTGCACTGTAGCAGTAGCCAGTGAGCGGGAACCGGTCTGTATGTGGGATCCGAACCCTCGGTGGGAGCGCCACCGCACTCCCAAGCGGTGCACTGTAGCAGTGCGCCACCGGGCTGGCCCAGTTTTCTCATTTTTAAATTGGGTATTACGATGGTGCCCATTTCATGTGATGGTTGTGAGGATTAAATGAACTAATTCAGGTAAAGTACCTAGACCCATACCAGAACATATGGCACATAGTAAGCTCGATATAAATATTTGCCGACATTGTTGTTGTGGTTGATTCATCTGTATGAATACCTGCCTCATCACAAAGCCTACCGATTATTCATTATCTACTGCAAGGCATTTTACGTACAGTAGCAGTATTTTACAGATGATGATGGCAGGACTCAGAGCAAGTGCCTTGTCCCTGTTCACACAGCCAGGAAGTGGGATTGGGATGTGGACTTGGATGTGGGCTGAGATGTCCTGGCACAGCCATCCTTCTGTGCACTTTCTGAGAGGGACCTCAGAACTAGTTAGCTGCAACTCAGCCAATGGCCAGTGGCTGGCCAGTTTTGTGGTTGTTATTGTCATCTACCCAACCTGTCCCTCCATGGTGCCTGGGGGCCCACAGTGGGTGCTGTCCCCCACATGCACCTGTTGGGGGTTGGGGTCAGCCCTCAGTGCCTTCCACATGCCACTCACAGGTGACGTACCAGCTGAAGATCCTGACCACAGCACTGTTCTCCGTGCTCATGCTGAACCGCAGCCTTTCCCGGCTGCAGTGGGCCTCCCTGCTGCTCCTCTTCACTGGCGTCGCAATTGTCCAGGCCCAGCAAGCCGGTGGGGGAGGCCCACGGCCCCTGGACCAGAACCCCGGAGCAGGCCTAGCAGCTGTTGTGGCCTCCTGTCTCTCCTCAGGCTTCGCAGGTGTCTACTTTGAGAAGATCCTCAAAGGCAGCTCGGGCTCCGTGTGGCTACGCAACCTGCAGCTGGGCCTCTTTGGCACAGCACTGGGCCTGGTGGGGCTCTGGTGGGCTGAGGGCTCTGCTGTGGCCCACCGTGGCTTTTTTTTTGGGTACACTCCTGCTGTCTGGGGTGTAGTGCTCAACCAGGCCTTTGGTGGGCTACTAGTGGCTGTCGTTGTCAAGTACGCCGACAACATCCTCAAGGGCTTCGCCACCTCCCTGTCCATTGTGCTGTCCACTGTTGCCTCCATTCGCCTCTTTGGCTTCCACGTGGACCCATTATTTGCCCTTGGTGCTGGGCTCGTCATTGCTGCCGTCTACCTCTACAGCCTTCCCCGAGGTGCAGCCAAAGCCATAGCTTCTTCCTCTGCCTCCGCCTCCGGGCCCTGCATTCACCAGCAGCCTGCAGGGCAGCCACCTCCACCTCAGCTGTCTTCCCATCACAGAGACCTGGTCACGGAGCCCTTTCTGCCAAAGTCAGTGCTGGTGAAGTGAGGGCTGGTGGCAGTGGGGGAGACGGGGAGGGGGACTGGGGTGGAGGGTGTTGGGCATCAGCAGAACCCAAGTTGCCGCTGGGGCCTGGCTCCTCTGGGGTTGGAAGATGGTCTTTTCTCCTGGGTCATTGAGACTGCTGGAAGGGCATGGGAATCAGGCCAGGTGTCACGTGAACCCTTCCTGGGGGGGTTTTAGAGCTGCCTGCTGTGCCCCAATCTAATCTCTTTGGGGTCAGGGTTGGGGGTATTGTTATTCAAGACCTTTTTTTGTCTGCCCCCACCTCCACTCCCCTGCTGGAGTTGTCTTGTCTCTCCTGTCTGGGAGAGTCCCTTCCAGCAGTCCCTCCACCTTCATAAGGACAAACTGGACAAAAATCCTGCAGCTCTTCAGTGATGATGGATGCCTACTGTGGGGTTCAGTTGCCCATAGTTTGAGGCATTCTCTCCTCCCTCACGGTACACTGGGTCATGGTAGCAGTTCAATCTTCTGTGTGGTGTTAGGGCAGCTTCCCTGACACCAAGACTCTTGAAGATGGGCCTCTTGCAAGTGCCCAAGGAGAGAGGAAGGGGCGAGAGCTGAAATTTTTACATCAGCCTGTCTGGGGGAAGGGTGCAGTAGGGGCCATTTGTTTAGTGGTTTGGGGATTCATGGTGTAATCAGATCATTAATGATCCAGGGTGTGGGAAAAGTGGGGAGGGGAGATCTTTGAAGTGGCTGAATCTCATTGAATTAAGGCACTATCAGTTACCAGATGCAGGTTTATTTTCCAAGACATATAGAAAGGAAAAATAAAGCTGCCAATCACACTCTTGATACCCCATTGGCTGTATGAGAAACCCTTACTTCTTGTGTGGGGGAGGGGGTGTGTCTTAGAATTGGTGAAATGTGGAACCTGCCCCCTGCACTCCCCAAAGCTTATTAACCCCTTAACTGTATCCCTGTGTGTGTGTGTGTGCGCGCCTGGGCTGTGCTATATGTAAATAGGGCCATTGGGTCTTTATTTTTGATTAATTTGTTATGATTTTTTTGGTTTGTTTTCTAAGGAACTGTAAAGAACAAATGTCAGGATACTCAATGCCAAATAAAGATGTTGTATTTATTTAGTCCACGTGTAGCTTTCTGACCCCGGGCACCTGCTCTCTATGCATAGGCACTATTACTAACCCCAGGACTACCAGCCTCATTACTGCCGCCTCGCTTGCTCAGGAAACCTGCCTGCCAGCCCAGCTTTCTGTGTTTTTCTTTCCTCTCCATTCCCACCACAGGTTGCTCACCAAGGTGAAGGGTTCCTAGCTGCTGGGATTGAAGACGTTGCCCTGGCCTCGTTCTCCCTTCTTGCCCTGGCCCAGCTGGGACCAAACTAATCAGTATTAGGGGTAGGGTGAGGTAGACACTGAACTCCCCACCACCTCCACCCCCATGCAGGTCTGACACGAGTAAGCTCTCTCTGGTAAAGAACCACCTTAGCCCTCAGCCCCTGCCACCCCATGCTATTTCTTAGGTGAGTTTTTACAAATAAAATATGTTTTGCATCTTGCTGGCTTGGGTTGGGAAGCCTCGAAAGAGCGAGTGAAGGAAGCACGGAGTCCCCATGGACATGATACACAGAAAGCCTTTTATTAAAAACCCTTGGGGTACTTGGGAGAGCGAAGGTTCAGTCTTGCTGCTTGGTTCGGGAGGCCTCGGCATTGGCCCGGAGCACAGCCCCTGGGGACGGGTATGGACGCTGCTGGAAGAGGGGCCCAGCTGCTGTTGTGTCAGCCCCCGTTTTGGCCTCATTCCGCTTGGGGAGTCCTGTTGACCATGTGCCCCTGGGTGTGACAGAGAGTAGAGAGTCAGGGGATGGGAATGGGGAAATGAGACAGTGAAGAGGAGAGGGATGGCGTTCACCAGCAGAGTGAGCATCATAAGGAAAAAGAAGGGCTCACGAGGGCTTGTCACTTACCGGGGCGCATCGGAGTATGAGCTGGGATCCATGGGGTCTAACTCTTCATCCTTTCGGCTTGCCACTATGGAAATAGGCGGCAGGGTGAGGTCTTCAATGGAGGCACAAGGAGCCCCTGACCACTGGCCCATCCCAGGAAGAAATGGAGCCTGCGTAGCAATGGACTGCAGCACCCTTCTCCCAACCCAGGCACATGCCCCAGGGAGGGCTTCCTTACACTGTACGCCCTGGCACTTGCCTGGCTTACCCTTCTTGCTCTTGGGGTAGGGAGCCAGCTCCTCCCGTCGATGGTGGCGTCGTTCTTTGCCCTCTTCTCGGTCTGCCTTGTCATACCCACGGTCCCGATCCCGTTCCCTGTCCCGCTCTCTCTCTCTGTCCATCTTGTCATAGCCACGCTCTCGATCTCTGTCAGACTTGTCATGGCCCCGGTCAGACTTGTCATGGCCCCGGTCCGATTTCTCATGGCCTCGGTCCAACTTCTCCTCAGCATCTGGGGACACGAAAGTCTTGAAGTGACCTTCTCCTCCCACCCCAGGACCCAGCAGCCTCTGCCTTCAACAACCTTCTTTGCCTAGGGCTGGGCCTGCCTGGTCTCACCTGCCCCTCCTCGATCCACTGTAACTTACTTGGCCCCTCTCTGAGAACTGCTAGAATCCCTTGAGGCACCCGTGGATCTGCCAACTCACCTGCATTACTGGTCCTGAGCTTCTTGGCAGATTTGGTAACGACGGAGTTGGGGTCATGTGGGGAGAGCCAGGACACGACGTCTGTGTCTACATTCCAGTAGTAAGGGAGCCCACTGTGGGGCAGTGGGAGGGAAGGAGTGTCAGCACATATGTCCTCTCCTTGTGTCCGCAACTCGTCTCCGCAGTCTCTGCCTATACTTGCCCCATGTCAGTACCCCACAGGGAGGACCCCCAGATCTCTCCTCCTGTGTCCCCATACCCCATGGCTAGGAACAACACAGGAAGGGCAAAGTCAGAAGTCAGCTCCCCGCCCCAGGTCCCCAGGCTCACCAGGAAGGGTCAAACACCTTGTACCAGCTTGGTGGAAGGCCCTCCAACCGGGTGGCCTCATAGTCCACGGGATCATCATCATAGTCCTCGGCAATGATCTCTTCCTCCGGTTCTGGCAAAACAAGGGGAAGCAGGACAGCAGTTAAGGACCAGGGGAGTTCTCATCCTACAGCCAGGGCCTGGAGAGACACGCACTCACATTCACACAACCCACTATGGAAGACACATGTGTGTGCCAGGAAGCACATGAAGTCTTTTTTCTGTCCAAATGTGCCTATCTCCATTAGGGATTTACCAAGAAATGTTCCTAAATCTGTTACATCTGTTCTGTTTCTGGGTTCAGATGATGAGTTACACTGTTGTCCAAACCTATCTAGTTTGAGTTGATAGTTGATTCATCAAAAAACTTATCCAACAACAATCACAACAATTCCTTGATCTTGTTAAGACAAGTGAACTGATATGATATTGATGGGGGGAGAGGGAGGGAGAAAAAAGGAGGAATTGATAAAGGGACATGAAAACCAATTATATTGTATATTGATAAATTAAAATAATTTTTTAAAAAGGGCCGGCCCGTGGCTCACTCGGGAGAGTGCGGTGCAGATAACACCAAGGTCATGGGTTCGGATCCCTATATAGGGATGGCCAGTTCGCTCACTGGCTAAGCGTGGTGCTGACAACACCAAACCAAGGGTTAAGATCCCCTTACCGGTCATCTTTAAAAAAAATAATAATAATAATAAAATTTTTTAATATTACCCTTAACTAATTCAATAATTTGAATAAACACTTCAAAATAAAATTATTTTTTCCTTTAAATTTTTATTTTGTCGATATACAATGTAGTTGATTATTATGGCCCATCACTGAAACCTCCCTCCCTCCTCCCTCTCCCCCCTCCCACCCAACAATGTCCTTTCCGTTTGCTTGTTGTAACAACTTCAAAAAATTGTAGTTGTTATATCTTCTCCCCCCCCCCCCCCCCCTTTTTTTTGTGTTTTTTTGGGTGGGTTTTTTTTTTTTTTTTTTTTTTTTTTTTTTTTTTTTTTTTTGTGTGGGGGGGTGGGTGGGGGGGGGGG
>NW_007726799.1:124905-136846 GCF_000696425.1 Galeopterus variegatus
ATTCTCTCAAGGTCCATCCATGTTGTTGCAAATGGCAGTATTTCATTCGTTTTTATAGCTGAGTAGTATTCCGTTGTGTAGATATACCACATTTTCCGTATCCACTCATCCGATGATGGACATTTGGGCTGGTTCCAACTCTTGGCTATTGTAAAGAGCGCTGCAATGAACATTGGGGAACAGGTATACCTTCGACTTGATGATTTCCATTCCTTTGGGTATATTCCCAGCAGTAGGATAGCTGGATCATATGGTAGATAAAAAATTTTTTTTAAAAATTATCCATATCTATTCAATTCCTATGTTCAGATAGTATGTGACACTGTTATTCAAATTTATTTAGGGCTGGCTGGTTAGCTCAGTTGGTTAGAGCACAGCCTTATAACACTCAGGTCACGGGTTCAGATCCCTATAGAGGCCAGCCAGCGAAAAGAAAGACAAATTTATTTAGATAAAGTGAGTTTGACTAGCACGGGGTTTATCTGAAAATATATCCAATCCATTCAGCTTCCAAGCTCAATGATTACAGGGTTTCTGAGTCCTGTATATTGAGTAGTAAGAGTTTGGACAGCAAGGGATTTATCCAAACATTGCTCTGAATCCATCCAGTTCCTGAGGCCTGACACATAGTAAGCCTGCAACAGATGTCAATATCAGTAGAATAAAAAAAGTCTTATCAGCTCGGTGCCTGGCCCTCAGTAAGCCTATAACAGATTTCAGCTGTGGATACCATTAACAACGAAACCTATGTGCAGCAACAGCATACTACCTGTCACACAGTAGGCCCAAAATAGATGTCAGCTGTAATCACCAGTATTGTTAATAAGATATGTTCTATCAGCAGAGGGCCTAGTACTCCCTAGGCTTAAAAGAAATATAAATAATCATTATCAGTATTATTAACGACAAGTTCTATGCCTGACATGCAGTAGGCTTGTAATAGATGTCAATTATCAAGAAGGAGAAAATAAGAAGCATTTTGCAGTGCCTGGTACAACACAGCCCAAGATAGAGGCCAGCTTTTAGTATAATTGACAATAAGGTGTAACTAACACCAGAAGCACAATAGGCTTAAATGACAGATCCTCACCATCATCTTATACTGTTAACCATAATGTGTATGACAGGCTCTTAGGCCGAAAATACATGTCAATTATTGATATGGTGAACAATAAGGTATACGTCACTACTACAGTGCCAGTCACGACAATACCTCTTAAATACATGCAATTCATCAGTACAGTAAACAGCAAATTATCAACATCCTGCAACTGCACTTGGCACACAGGAAACTGCAGCAGATGTTAGCCATCCTTCCTATTAGATATATGTAATCACCGCCATGGATTGAACTTGGCATACAATAGGCCCAAAATAGGCATCAGCTATCAGTATTGTTAAGGATGAACTATCGATCCTCCCCGCCCCCCACCCCAGTGCTTGGCACGCGGTAGGAATGGGTGTCAGGAATCCACATTGTTAAAAATGAAATGTCTGGGCCGAGCCGGTGGCGCACTCGGGAGGGTGCGGTGCTGGGAGCGCGGCAGCGCTCCCGCCGCGGGTTCGGATCCTATATAGGGATTACCGGTGCGCTCACAGCGCTCACTGGCTGAGCGCGGTGCGGCCGGTCTCAAAAAGGACAAAAAAAAAATGAAATGTCACTCTACTGCTTAGTGCACATGCTAGGTATCAAGTATCCGTATCAACAACGAAGTGTCTGTCAAGCCTGGCACATGACAGGCTCATCTGGTCTTAGCTCTCTCACCGGGCTCCAGATGTTTGAGGATGCCTCTCTTGGCCAAGCGGGTCTGCAGCGCAACGGGCAGCGGCATAGCGGGTAACAGACTGACCTGGGGATGTACGGACAGACTAAAAACCAGCTCAGATGAGGATTCGAATCTGGATCCAGTAACCTAGTGCCTCCCACCAGCATATACTCAGGACCCCCACGTACCCAACTGCACCAGTAGCTTGGCGGACGGAACCTACGCGCTAAAAGGTGAAAGAAATAGGTGGCAATATCATGAAAACTCTCACCAACCCTCCTCTCGAGAGTGCTCCAGGACCTAGTTCCTCTCCCAGGCCCAGGCTCCGCCCACCACCGAAGGAGCCAAGCGCGGCTCCCCCGCACCCTAGCAATGGGCTCACCCAACATCCCCTAAAGACTGCCGGGTGGGAGGAACCAAGGCGCTGGGATGGGGGAGCAGAGTGCAGCACTTCCAATCCAAAAAAATGCGCCCACCCCTGACCTTACCAATACAGTCGTGCAAGTAGTGGAAGGCTGTCGGACCGGCCGCTCTCTCGTCGCCGCTATGATCACCAGGATGACACGACTCTTTCCTCAAAGAACAGAATGAGATCCTCCCTCCTTGAGCCTCGCACTAACTGAGCGACGCTCAAGCTGCACCGAACAGATGACGCAGGCCTGGGTGGCCAATGAGAGTGCGCTCATGGCCTGACGTATAGCGAAGCGACCGAATCGTGGTCCTGGAATAGATGGAAAGCTCGGGCGCCTGTGTGCGTTTACTCTGGGGGCGTGTCCCGGCTGGGGTCGGAAGTGACTCCGCGGCCAGACGCCGGCGCCATGGAGGAGTACGCTCGGGAGCCTTGGTACGGCGATGGGCACAGGCATCGGGACTGTTGCTGCGGCGCCAAGGCCGGGCTGGGAGGCGGGCGGGGGAGGCACCGGCCACAAAGTGCCACGTCTCAGACATGGGAGACTCTTAGAAACGTATCTCCTTCCGCTCCCCCAACTTGGTTCCTCCCACTCGGGCTCCGTTAGTAGGGGGCACACTGTGTGCCTGGAGAAGGTGCGGTGCAGGACGACCCACGCCACATTTCCCGATTTCGTATCTCCTAGTCCCTGTTTGTTAACGAAAAGAAACACGCTGGTCGAATCCATTCCAGCCGGGGGGTGGTGAGGTGTTCAGCATAAATCCCCAGAGTTGCCACGCGTGATTTTTCCCAGGTCGCTTTTGTTTGGGGGGCGGGGCGTGGACGAGCTTATAGAGGGCAAGGAGAGGGTGATGGATCCTCCAAAGGGTGGAAGGGGCGGGGCTTGGTGGGACATGCTCATTGTCGGAGGAGGGGGCACAACCCCGAACTGCTTTAATTACAATACTAGCAAGTTCACACATCTACGGCGCTTATCGACACGTACCAACTCCTTCATGTGTCAATTAATTTAATCTTTGATAGGAGTAAAGTAGTTGGCTGATTTCCTGGTTGGCTGCAAAGGAGAGGGGTGAACAGGGAAAAGACTAATATTTTCCCCTTTTGCCCCATTTCTCACTTTAATGAGGGAAAAAAGGACTAGCTCGTTATTATCAGAAGTGTTTTTTCCCACTCGTGAACTTCCCATTCAGGCGACTTGGCTTCTCCCAGTCGGAAAGGGTCCATGTGGCCCTGGAAAGGGCTCACATTAACCCAATCCTCCCCTTCCCTTCGCAGCCCATGGCGAATTGTGGATGATTGCGGTGGAGCCTTCACTATGGGTGTCATCGGTGGCGGAGTCTTCCAGGCCATCAAGGGCTTCCGCAATGCCCCTGTTGTGAGTCCAGGCCTTCCCAGGGTGGTGTGTGGGTCAGCTACCTTGCCCGCACGGGATACTGCTCTGAAAACTGCTTGGAGCTGCCACTCACATGTACTTAGTCATTCTGGTGCCTGCTCACCAAGCCTGTGGCGATCCTGGCTCCTGGATCTGGAGTTTTAGGGGAACTGTAAACATGGCCTCTGCCCCGCCCCCACGCCCCCTCAACTGGAGCTCCTCTGCAGAAATGTTGTGCTGTCAAAACAGTCATCACCGGGCCGACCCCGTGGCGCACTCGGGAGAGTGTGGCGCTGTGAGCGTAGCTACGCTCCCGCCGCGGGTTCGGATCCTATATAAGAATGGCCGATGCGCTCACTCGTAATAACTTCGTATAGCATACATTATACGAAGTTATACGATAGCACCTTTGGTCTATGCGCAACTCACAGATCAAAACAGAGGACTAAAATAGGGGTTGATGATGCTATTTACATGTGTGATTCCTGCTGTCTTCTTGTTAGTAGCTTTAATATAATAGAAGACCTTGTCTGTTTTGTAATTAACACATCTTTACTGGAGAGATATTTGGAAGTGATTGCTGTGAATATACTGGTTAGTAAAATAAACACAATCACACACCACTTTAGATTTTACCTAGAGGTAGATTCTGAGTCAGAAACCTAGATAGAGGGAAGTGACAAGAGTTTAATTGGCAGAGGGAGGACAGCTTTAAAGTTGAGGAAAACCCTTTTAATTTAACATAATCAATTCTGTCTCCTGCCACTCACCCTACCCGCCGAGATCATCTCATCAAATGTCATAGCTTTATTTATTTATTTATTTATTTATTTATTTTAATTAAAAGATGACCGGTAAGGGGATCTTAACCCTTGACTTGGTGTTGTCAGCACCACGCTCACCCAGTGAGCTAAGCGGCCATCCCTGTATGGGATCCAAACCTTTGGCCTTGGTGTTATCAGCACCACACTCTCCCGAGTGAGCCATGGGCTGGTCCCTACATCTCTCTTTTAAAAATACAAAAAAGATACAAAAGTAAAAGATAGCAAACCAAATGTAATCTTTCCTGACCCCATATTCTCGTCATAGCTTTAAATGGCATCCATTTGCCAAGGTCTCTGCAATTTATATACAGTTGGTCTCCACATCTGTGGGTTCAAGCAACCACAGATCGAAAATATTTGGGGAAAAATAAAAAATATTACAAACAATACAGTACAACTATTTGCATAGCATTTACATTGTATTAGGTATTATGAGTAATCTTGAGATGATTTAAAGTACATAGGAGAATGTGCATAGATTATATGCCAGTGCTACACTGTTTTATATCAGTGACTGGTGTTCCTGGAACCAATGGCCTTTGGATACCAAGGGACAACTGTATCTAGACCTATTACTCCTGGAATTCTCCCATCCAAGCATTAACCAAGCCTGACCCTGCTTAGCTTGAGTTCAGAGGAGGTTTGGTACATTCAGGGTGGTATGGCTGTAGAGAATTCCTGGAATTCTCTTTCCTGGATTTTTGCCCAAGTTTCTCATACTCAAGGTCTCAGCACAAATACCCCTTAAAGAGGCCTTTCCTGACCCCTCAGCCACAATCATATCTCTTAATCCTGTTTCCTCTAAAGTGCATATTGCTGTCTGAAGCTATCTTCTTTATCTGTACCCTTGCTTAGGGTCTGTCTCTCCCACTATAATGTGAGCTTTGAGAGGATAGGGGCCAGATCTACCTTGTTCACTGCTGTATCCCTGCATACAGCATGATGCCTGGCACATTGCAGGTGCTCATTAATCATTTATTCAATGAATGCATGAACAAATGAATGAATTAGAACTTCTCAACCCAGCTCTGAGAACACTCATGTGGGGTGCTCCCCAACCCCGTAGTTCTTGGCTGCTTTTCCACATCTCTACCTCTTATACCCCTAACAGGTCTCCCATCTCCTTCCCTCTCTTAAAAACTAGAAACCCTATTTGCCGATGGCCTCGACCCTGCCCTGACTCCCTTCCTTACTTTCTGCAGGGAATTCGACACCGGTTGAGAGGTAGTGTCAACGCCATGAGGATCCGAGCCCCCCAGATTGGAGGTGAGGGGTCTGAGGGGACATAGGAGGTGTGATGGCAAAGTTGGGGATGGTTGATCCTTTGGGTCTAGACTGCAAGTTGGGGGTCCAGATTCCTGCCCCAACTCTGCCTGGGTGGTATTTCCCAACAATTGAATATGGAGGAGCAAGAATGTAGGGTTTTTTTAAAGATGACCGGTAAGGGGATCTTAACCCTTGACTTTGTGTTGTCAGCACCATGCTCACCCAGTGAGCTAACCGGCCATCCCTATATGGGATCCGAACCCGTGGCCTTGGTGTTGTCAGCACCATGCTCACCCAGTGAGCTAACCGGCCATCCCTATATGGGATCCGAACCCGTGGCCTTGGTGTTGTCAGCACCATGCTCACCCAGTGAGCTAACCGGCCATCCCTATATGGGATCCGAACCCGTGGCCTTGGTGTTGTCAGCACCAAACTCTCCTGAGTGAGCTACGGGCTGGCCCGGGTTCTGGAGTTTAAATCCAGGCCCTGGCTCTTCCCTGCTTTGTGAACTTGGGTAGTGGCTTAACCTCTCTGAACCTCATCTGTGACATGGGGATGATGATAACAGTAACCACCTTATCAGTAGTTTTGTAATTTATGTAATTTATGTATTAGTAGTACTTACCAAGTGCTGGTTGCTATGCTAAGCACTTCAGTAATATTAACTAATTTAAAATTGCAGAAGTCAAATACAACAGTACCTCGAACAGGTCCTGGCATACAGTAAGCCCTCAGTAAACATTTTAACTATCATATTATTAGCCAGCTTTCCTAACCTGTTTCCTTCTCTCTGAAATCAAAATCAGAATTCCAACTCTATATGGTGATTACAAAGATCATAGTTGCTCTGTTTAAAGCCATATAAAGATAAATCTGCATGTAAACATTTGTCAACTCCCTATAAAGGTGAAGGGAGTGTCCATGGCAATTATAGGCAGCTTGAAGTGAGAGCTACCACAAGATGGTGAAAGGCAGGGAATATTCCCTGGGAGTTTGCTATCTGTCTGTGTCTGGGTTTCTCCCCATTCTTGACCAGAGCATTCAGGTTTTGGAAGTCCTCAACCCCTGAGATGTGAATTATTGGGAATTCCAAGGAATACTAATTAGGCCTCGTCCCCCGACAGGTAGCTTCGCGGTGTGGGGGGGCCTGTTCTCCACCATCGACTGCGGTCTGGTGCAGCTGCGTGGCAAGGAAGATCCCTGGAACTCCATCACTAGTGGAGCACTGACTGGGGCCGTGCTGGCTGCCCGCAGTGAGTGTCCCCAGCCCCTGCCACGTCCCTAGCCCCTGTTCCAGCCCTTGTCCCTGCCCCTTCCACCCTGTTCTGCCTGCCATCACCTCTGTCTCTCTGCCCCTTAACTCCCCCAGGTGGCCCATTGGCCATGGTGGGCTCGGCAATGATGGGGGGCATCCTCTTGGCCCTCATCGAGGGTGTCGGCATCCTCCTCACTCGCTACACTGCCCAGCAGTTCCGCAATGGTGAGTGCCTGGTGGACGATGGTCACGGAGAGGTGGGATATGCCCCGCCTGGCCTCCTCTTCTCATCCTTAACCTGATTTTCCCCTCTCCAGTGCCCCCGTTCCTGGAGGACCCCAGCCAGCTGCCCCCTAAGGAGGGTACCCCGGCCCCAGACTATCCCAGCTATCAGCAATACCACTGAGGAAGCGACCGCCTAACACCGCCACCGTGGGAGCTGCTCCTCGGTTCCCTCCCCAATGATCTACCTCGAAGGGAGGGCTGGCTCCCAGTTAGCCCTGGGACCCTCTAGAGAGGGCCTCTATATTGCTCCTTTGTCCCAGGGAGGGGGTGGGGCACCCCAGCTGCCCTGATAGATGGGTCCCCTTTTTCTCAGGGCACCCCAGCCCCACACTCACATGTAACAAGCTCTTACCCAGCTCCTTCGTGTGGCACCCTGATGAATATTTAAAGCCAGTTTTAAGATGCCTGTGTTTGTACTCTTTGAGCCACTCGTGAGAGCCCCTCTCAGGACAAGGGGTAGAGCCCTCTCGGGGGACTTGGAAGACCTAGGACTGAGAGTCCCAAAGCCAGTGGGCTCTAGTGAATGTTTGTGGAATGAATGAGCAGGAAGGGGCATGAACAAAGGCGAATTAGGTAGACGAATGCAGGTGTGTGGGGCCAAGCAATGACTCATGAGCAGAGCAGCAGGCTTGGGAAGGAAGTAAGTGAATGCAGGATTGCAGGCAGTGGGGTGGTTCTGCACTTTGCACCCCTGAACACGATACACCGCACAGTGATATCCCTGGCCCCCCACAACCCCCATAGCCAAGGCTGGGGAATCTGACCTCACGAGGAGTCCTTTCTTTCCAATTGTGAAGAGAATCCGCTTCCATGTGGTTTCACCATGGACCTGGGATGTAAGTAGGGGCAGGGAGACCCAACTTGCTCTAAGAACGTGCCCTGTGTCCATTTCCTGTTCTATCACAGAGACAGTTTTGCTCCCCCATACTCAGTGTTGTCAGTTATAAAGGGCAACTATAGAATAACTAGAAATGAGTTTTCTTTTTTTTTTTCCTCTCTCCTTTTTGTCTTTTTTCGTGACCGGCAACGGATCGCAACCCTCAGTGTCGCGCCCGTACTGGACCGGGACCGGCAACAGGATTGCAACACTCCGTGTTGCGTCCGCACCTCGCTCAGCCAGTGAGCGGCCAGTCTGTATGTGGGATCCGAACCCTTGGCGGGAGTGCCACCGCACTCCCAAGCGGCGCACTGTAGCAGTGCGCCACCGGGCCGGCCCCTAGAAATGAGTTTTCATTTTGGGGTGGGGGAGTTAAGGGAAAGAGATTTTTCAGGGACATCGACCAAAACACTGTTACTTCTGTGCAGACTTCTACATGGGTGGGGCAAACATTGTTTCCACAGGGCTGCAAAAGTTTGCTGAGGAGTCAAAGGTTTCTTCTTCACAAACTGCTTCAGTGCAGGTGGCCTCATGGGAGACATAAAAACCTTTTCCTGCAAGCCGTTGCAAAGAAGTGAAAACGCCCTCTCTTCCATACCAAACCCGTTCATGGGGGTGCAAAAGTCGAGACCCGTGGCCTCCCAAGGTCCCGACCAGGACCTGGCGATCCTCAGAGGTGACAGAGCTACGACACCTCCTGCTTGAATTACTCAGTGCCAGGCGGTGTGGGCCACCAGACCGAGGGCCCACAGGGAGGGCAGACGGTAGCCGGTGCTGTGCACACACCTCTCAGCGCCCCAGCAGGGCATGGGCCTCGAACTCGCGGCTCCCCGGACACTCTGGCAGCAGCACTGGGCACACCTCTGTGGGGTTGGGGCGCCAGTCAGATCTAGGGTATCCTTGGCCCTGACCTTTCACGTATCTCCTCCGGGCCACTACCTCCTTGGGTCCCGCCCCTTCTGCACACCGAGGCCCCGCCCCCTCGGGGGTCTTCCTGCAGACCCATCCTCCCTGTATTTCCAGGCCTCGCTCTTCAGTCAAGCACTGCTCCACTAGCCTGCCAGGCCTTTCCCTCCCACGAGCCCGTAGGCTCCATCCTTCCCAAGCATGCTGGGCCCGCCCTTTCCTGTCTCGGTTGCTGCCCTCTACGACTGCTGCGGGCACTGCCGCCTCTACACTGATGCGCCTCCGCCTCCCGATAAATTCAACCTAACTTGAAAATAAACCGCACGTCGACAATGCATTTGCTACACCTACCCTCCTAAATATAGCTTAGCCTAGCCTACCTTCGACGTGCTTAGAACACTCACATTAGCCCACAGTTGGGCAGAATCATCTAACTCAAAGCACTATAACATCATACAAAATGTTGAACACCTTATGTAATTGGTTGAATACTGTACTGCAAGTGAAAAACAATGGTCGTGTGGGTACTCGGAGTGCGGTTTCTACCGAATGAATGACTATCGGTTTTGCGCCATCCTAAAGTGGAAAAATCGTAAGCCGAAGCATCGTGAATTGGGACCGTCTGTACACGGACTCGGCTTCCTCTGAGGCCGAGGTCCTCCTGTATGTCCCTGACCCCTCCGAGTGTGCTCCGCTCCTGCACGCCCCTTACTGTCCGCAGGCTCCCGCCGTCCGCAGTCTCTGGACCCCACCTCTTCCCATCTTAAGGCCCTGGCCCTGCAGGTACCTCTGAACACCGCGGCGCCCCGCCCTCCTCTCCCACCCCTGGCACCTCGGTCGCAGTCTCTGGGCCGGAGGGCGCAGCACCCGCGGGGCCTTGGAGCGGTTCTCCTGCGCGCCCTCGGCCCGGATAGCTAGACTGCTCGTGGCGACCTTCAGGCCTGGCTCCTCCGGCCGCTGGCTGGGGTGGAACCGAGTCACGGGGCGGGGAGGAGCGGGGTGGCCGGGTCCTCGGGTCCCGCTCTCGGCCTGACCTGGGCCCCGCGCGGGCCTCCTCCGGTTCCTGAAAGGGGAATTCGGGGTCGGACCCGGGTTGTTTCGACGGGGAGAGGCTACAGAGACCAAGAGAAGGCGGGAGATGGAGAGAAGGCAAGAGGACGACAGAAACGGAGATGGAGAGAGAAAAACATAAAAGGACAGACATGCACATAGGGAGATACAGAGACCATGATGGAGAGATGGAAAGAGGTGGGGGCAGAGAGAGACATGCAAGAGATCAATGAAAAGAGACAGAAACAAGAAGAAAGGGCAGAGACTGTAAGAAATAAGCAGAACCCGCGTGAGGGTCAGAAATGCAGGTAGGGAGACAGCGTTTCGACACAGGCAGAGGCAGAAGAGAAGCCAGAAGAGGATGGTTCTGGCTGGCTTCAGGGGCTAGGCCTCCTGCCCACTCACCCTCTAACCGAAGGGCCGCACGGAAACAGATGCCTGGCCTGCATCCTCTTTCTGTCTCTCTCTGCGGGTCTATCTCTCTAACGCCTCTAATTTAATGCCATCTGCTTCCAGCAAGGATTTCAGCGGCTCTGCCTCAAGTTCTTCCTTCCTGTCTTCTTCCCCAGTTCCTCCCTGTCTTAGCCCCATGTCTGCCTCTGTCTTGATCTGTCTGTCAGCATCCTCCCCCATTTTTCTGCTCTGGTCTCCCTGACTGGTGGCTCTCACACTCCCTGAGGCCCCTGGGTTGGCCATCCACCTATCTGTATGGGGAGAAGGGAAAATATTTGGTGAGCAAAGGGGCTTAAGGAGGTGGACAGAATAAGGGAAGAGCAAGGGGGTCCAGCTCTGCCAGTGGGGTGGGGATCATCCTAGCCACTTCCTCAAGAAGAGGCCCTAAAAGGCTAAGGAGAGAGAGGGACAGGCATGGGGAAATCAAAGACAGGCAAAGAGAGAGAGAGTGAGAGAATCGAAAGGACAAAGAGAAAGACAGCCCAAGAAAGAGAAGCCAGGGTTTACAGAGAGATCAGAGGAGAGACAGAGATGAGTAAAAAAGACAATAAAAAAGAGCTGGCCCGTGGCTCACTCGGGAGAGTGTGATGCTGATAACACCAAGGCCATGGGTTCGGATCCTATATAGGGATGGCCGGTTCGCTCACTAGGTGAGCGTGGTGCTGACAACACCAAGCCAAGGACTGAGATTCCCTTACCAGCCATCTTAAAAAAAAAAAAAAAAGACAGGAAAAAGATAAACAGAAGGAAAGTGAGAAGGAGATAGAGACAGACTGAGGAAAACAGAGATAGCAGGAGAAAAAGAAAAATGGGCAGAGAGAGTCCGAATGAGATAGAGAATGTAAAAAAGACAAAAGTTAGACAGTCAAACCAGAGAGAAGGGGGTGAGAAAGTTGAGGTTGCTGATCTGAGTGTTTGTATTTCCTCTGTTCTCTTACTGGCAGTTGGAGAACAGCGCCAGACAGGTGGGGCAGCTCTGACCCTCCCCAACCCCTTACCACTTGGAGACAGACCTTTAGAGATCAATGCTCTGATGTTGGCAACTGGGAACCATCTCAGCGGGCCATTTAGGACCAACCTCTGGAACTGACAAATGGGGTTCATCCCTGGGAAATCTGCAGTGTCATCATATTACCTGCAAGCAGGTGGAAGAGGAGGGATGTGCCAATAATCACTTCTGAGGTGACAGGGAAACCTTTCTTTGGTTATCCTCATTTGCATAGGAGGAATCTGAAGCACAAAGAGGTGAAGCAACTTGCCCATGGCTATACTGCCTGAAAGTGGCAAAGCTGGAATTTAAGTCCTTGTTTATAGTGCATAGAGTTTCAGAGATGTCATTTACAAGATAATTTCCAGGACAATATATTCTGAATTGTAATTACTGTGGTCATTCGAAGGTTTTCACAAGCTATAGCAACATTTTTGAGCCCCCTTTGTTAAAGTAATAATTTTTTTTTTTTTTTTTTTTTTTTTTTTTT
>NW_007726799.1:137158-142606 GCF_000696425.1 Galeopterus variegatus
GGTCTGCATGTGGGATCCGAACCCTCGGGCGGGAGCGCAGCCGCGCTTCCCAAGCGGCGCACTATCCAGTGCGCCACCGGGCCGGCCCAAAGTAATAATTTTAAGGACAGACATATTAATGGAGATCAAGTTGGCAAAAATCCTGGGCATTCACACAGGGCTCTGTGTTGGTATAGGAACTCAAGACAGACATTCTTGTCAGTTTCTCAGTTGAACATCTCGTCAGATCAGATTGTGTGAACAAGCTTTATGATGCAGAATGGAAACTCTTCCTCCATAGCTAAAGGAATCTTAGATTCCTTTAATTATAAAGACAATCATTATTAAGGCTAGGCTCTGGAATTTTATTAGATGAGTGTATTAGTCTGTTTTTGTTGCTTATAGCAAAATACTTGGACCTGGGTGATTTGTAAAGAAAATGAAATTTACTGCTTACAGCATCTGAGGCTGAGAGGTCCAAAGTCCATCTGGTGGTGGCAACAGTGACCCAGGGGTCTCACATTGCAAGATGGTGGAAGCAGAGAGAGCAAGAGAGAGAGAGACAGACTCTCCTCTTTTTTAAGGCCCTCAGAACCATGCCCATGACCACCATTTTTAATCCATTCACTATGTCATGGTCCTACAATCCAATCACCTCTTCAAGGCTCCACCTTTCAATTTCCATAATAGGATTTCCCATCCTCTTAACAGTCACAGTGGGTTTAAGTTTCTGATACATATAACTTGGGGGACACAATTCAAGCCTCAGTGAGTTTTGGGGGGACATAATTCAATCTATTACATTCCGCCCCTGGCCCCCCAAAACTCGTGTCCTTTTCACATACAAATACATTTATTTCACCCCCAAAGTCTTAACTTGTTTCAATTCAAAAGTCCAAAGTTCAAAGTCCCATCTGTGAAATTCAAAACAAGTTATCTACTTCCAAGATACAATGGTGGGACAAACATAAGATACATATTCCCATTCCAAAAGGAAGAAGTTGGCCAAAAGAAAGGGGTAACAGGTCCCAAACAAGTCCAAAACCCAGCAGGGCAGGCATTAAATCTCAAAGCTGGCAAATCATGCACCTTGACTCCATGTTACACCTCCTCTGCATGCTTGTGTGGGGGTTGTATCCCCAAGTCCTCAGGCAGCACTGTTCCTATGGCTCTCCCAGGCTGGGGTTCCACTCTGGTAGCTTCACAGGTCTGGGGTCTCCATAGCGGTCCTGCTCTTACAGCTCCACTAGACATGGCACTGATGGGGTTTCTCTGTTGCAACTCTGACCCCACGTTTCTGCTTGGCATTGCTCCAGCGAAGGTTGTCTGTGGTGACTCCGCCCCTGCGACAGATCTCTTCCTGGGCCCCAGACTTTTCCATACACCCTCTGAAATCAGGGTGGAGGCTCCCAAGCCTCCACACCTCCACAGCTCCAGCATTCTGTGAGCCTAAAGTCTTAACACCATGTGGATGCCGCCAAGGCTTCCGGCTTGTATTTTCCAAAGCTGCAGGTCCAGCCACATCTGGGACCAATTTACCCACAGCTGGAGCAGCCAAAGCAGCTGGGGTGCTGGTGCTGGAAGCAGCTTCCCAAAGTGGTCCTGGGCAGTGAGCCCATGGAGGGCTCCTCAAGCCTGTTCCCCAAGACCATTCTGTCTCCCTAGGCCTTTGGGCCAGAAATGGAAGAGTTGGCCCCAGAGACTTCTGCAATGCCTTCAGGATCTTTTTCTCCTTCACTTGATAATACCATACTTTTGTGCTAATGTTAGCACCACTGAATTTCTCTTCTGAAAATGCTCTCTGCTTCTCTACCACATGGCCAGGCTGAAAATTTTCCAAATCTTTATATTCTGCTTCCCTTTTAAATTCTGGCTTAGGGTGGGCCCTGTGGCTCACTTGGGAGAGTGTGGTGCTGAGAACACCAAGGCCACAGGTTCGGATCCCTATATAAGGATGGCCGGTTAGCTCACTTGGGACAGCGTGGTGCTGACAACAACAAGTCAAGGGTTACGATCCTCTTACCGGTCATCTTTTTAAATTAATTAATTAATTAATTAATTAAATTTAATAAATTCTAGCTTTATGTTGTGCCTTTTCTGCCATAACTCAGCACAGGCTGTTACAAGCAGCCATGCTGCTTAGGAATTTCTTCTGCTAAATACTTTGGTTCACAACTCCTACGTTCCAACTTCCACAAAGTCCTAGGGCATGGACACGATGCAGCAAAATTCCTTGTCAGTTCACAGCAAGGGTAGTCTTTGCCCGTTTCCAATAAACTCCTTCTTATTTCTATCTGAGACCTCCTTAGAATGGTCTTTACAGTCCATATTTCTATCAGTATTCTGCTCACCACCACGTAACCAGTCTCTAAGACATCCCAAACTTTCCCTTGTCTTTTTGTCTTCTTCTGAGTCCTCCAAACTCTTCCAAATTTTGCCTAACACCCAGTTCCAAAGCTGCTTCCATATTTTCAAGTATTTGTTATAAACAACATCCCACTTCTCTGGTACCAATTTTCTGTATTAGTCTTTTTTTGTTGCTTATAACAAAATACTTGGAATGGGGTGCTTTATAAAGAAAATGAAATTTATTGCTTACAGTGTCTGAGGCTGGGAAGTCCAAACTCAATCTACTACAGTGAGCATTAGAAAGAAAAAAATAGGCCTATGGAGCTAAATTTTTATCACAAAATACAAAGGATAAGGCCAAAGAGGATTTAAAAACAAAAACAAAAAACTTCAGTGAAATAATGAACATGTGGTTTTCTTCTACAAAATGAAATCTCAATTCCTTTAGGATCTACCCCCGCCTAACCCCATCTCCTCAATAATTTCAGTTCAACAGGCTTTCTGCACATCCCTCGTTTTCCCCAGGCTGGAGTATAACTTCTGTGCTTAGAGAGGGTATTGGGAGAGTGGGCTGTCGTTGGAGGTCATTTGTTCACACAGGCATCTTCTCAGATGTGCCAGGTCCTGTGTGGTCCTCAGGTGCATGAGGACTCTATTTTATCCCTCAGACAGGCTATACGGTACCTCCGATCTAGCTCTCTTTCTCTTGGTTAAATCTGTATCTCCTAGAGCTATAGGAAATATTTGCTTGCTCACCTCAGCCATAAAGGAGCTTGATGGTTTTGTGAGGCCCATCTGCCTAGACCAACATACAGACACATCTACCCAAAAAGACACAGTCAGCTTCAAAACACATATAATTGACAAAGAATGAATAGACACAATATATAAAGAGCTCCTAAAAAACAATAAGACAAGATACTCAATCAAAAAGCAGGCAGAGAATATGGCAAAACATTTTACATTTCAAATATTTGTTGACCATTAAAAATGAGCAACAAATATTTGAAAATATGCTCACAGTAAATCAGAGAAATGTGTATTAAAACAACAAAATTTTATTGAATATCAATCAGATAGATGAAAATATAAAAATCTGAAAATATGAAGTGTTGGTAAGGATTTTTTTTTTCCTTTTTGTCTTTTTTCGTGTCCGGCAACGGATCGCAACCCTCAGTGTCATGTCAGTGTCGCGCCCGTACCAGACCGGACCGGCAACGGGATCACAACCCTCAGTGCCGCGCCCACACCTCGCTCAGCCAGTGAGTGGGAACCGGTCTGTATGTGGGATCCAAACCCTCGGCGGGAGCGCCGTCGCACTCCCAAGCGGTGCCCTGTAGCAGTGCACCACCGGGCCGGCCCTGGTAAGGATTTTTAGAAACAGAATGTCTCATTCGCAGCTGATGGGAGCATAATGGGTACAACAATTATCTCGGAAAATTGTTTGGCAGTATCTACTAGAGCTGTACGTATGCATGCCCATCACCCTGTGATGCTACTTCTAGGTATATACCAAACAGAAATGTATGTGAATATAAACCAAAGACCTAAAAGAATGTTTATAGCAGCTTTATTCATAATAGCCCAAACTAAAAACTACTCACAAAACAAGGAATAGATGAATAAATTGGAGCGTATTCACACAATGGAGTACTATAGAGCAATGCGTTGGGGGGCGGGTCTCCACAGATTGCTTGTGATCCTGCGTGGCTCAGGCCTTTCTGAGCAAAGGACACGTCTGAACGGCAGCCTCAGAAATTAGAGGTAGTATATCCCTCCAGAGAGATTCAGACAGAGTTCAGGGTAATACACCTAGAAATGCCCCAACCAGGAGATTTCTGACAGAGTAATCTCTGTTTATGAAGGGGGGAAGGGGGCAGGCAGATGTGTCAGCAGCTTCATGACAGCTTAGCGTCTCCTAATTTCAGGTTCCTCTCCCTCTCTGCTACACACACAGGAAACATCTGGCCCTGTGTGAACTGGGGCACGAGGAACTGGTGCAAGGTATTGCTCTGGCTGCTGATTTCTGCTGTGAGTACTAAATGGTCTATTTTTCTGATCCATGGGACTTGTTGCATACGTGTGCATGCGTGTGTGTGTGTGTAAAACTGTGGCAGGCTAACTCGCTAGCTTACAAGTAGTGTAAAATCTCAGACCCTTCACAGTCTGAGCAAATGAAAATGAGCAAACTATAATCCATGTGCATAACGTGGATGAAGCTCACAAGCAATGTTGGGCAAAAGAAGCTGCTGGCCACAAAGGGATACATGCTGTATGATTCCCTTCATACATGCAAAGTTTGCAAACCAGGCTACATTAGAAACCCTGCCGTTACAAGTCAGGATGGTGGTCACCCTTGGAGCAGTGACTGGGAGGGCCACGAGGGAGGCCCCGGAGTTACTTCTTGACCATGTTATTTTTCTTTTGTTTTTGTTTTTTTTTTTCCTCTTTTTCTCATGTTCTTTTTCTTGATCTGGTTGCTTGTTACGTGTGTGTTCAGTCTGCAAACATTCATCATGTTGTGCACTTTTCTGTATGTACATTATACCTCACTAAAGAATTAAATGTGAACTAGAGCTACCTATATCGACGTGGGTCATTCTCAAACCTACCATGTGCAGAGAGAAGAAGGAAAGTTGAAGACTGTTATGTAGAGAACGATTGTTTTAAGCCATTTTTAAAAAAGAAAACAAAACATGCAAAAACACTGTTGGTGGGAGTGTAAACTGGTATAGCCATATGGGAAACAGCGTGGAGGTTCCTTAAAAAATTGAAAATAGATATGATCTAGCATATGATCCAGCAATCCCACTATTGGGTATATACCCAAAGGAAATGAAGCCAGTGTGTCGAAGAGATACCTGCTCTCCCATGTTTATTGCAGCACAATTTTCAACAGACAAGATATGAAATCAGCCTAAGTGTCCAATAATGAATGTATGGATAGGGGGCCGGCCCGTGGCTCACTCGGTAGAGTGCGGTGCTGATAACACCAAGGCCACGGGTTCGGATCCCATATAGGGATGGCCGGTTTGCTCACTGGCTGAGCATGGTGCTGACAACACCAAGCCAAGGGTTGAGATCCCCTTACCGGTCATCTTTAAAAAAAAAAAAAAAAAA
>NW_007726799.1:143896-157735 GCF_000696425.1 Galeopterus variegatus
GGGAGTGCCACCGCACTCCCAAGCGGCGCACTCTCCAGTGTGCCACCGGGCCGGCCCTCAATTCAAATAAATTTTAAAAACATGCAAACAATATACAGTATCCAGTTTATGGATCCCTAATTATGTAGTAAAAGAATAAAATCATGCAAGGGAACGATCAGCAGTAATTCGGGATTGTAGCTCCCTCAGAAGAGGGAGGGAGGAGAATGGAATTGTGTAGGGGAACCTAGTAGGTTTCATCTGGAGCTGGAAACAAAACAAAATATTTTGTTTCTCAAAGAAAGAAAACTTGTGGGCCGCCCATGGCTCACTCGGGGGAGTGTGGTGCTGATAACACCAAGGCCACGGGTTCGGATCCCTATATAGGGATGGCCGGTTAGCTCACTGGGTGAGTGTGGTGCTGACAACACCAAGTCAAGGGTTAAGATCCCCTTACCGGTCATCTTTTTTTAAAAAAAGAAAGAAAACTTGAAGCAAATGAAAAATTGTCAAGATTGTTACTCTCTTCTACAGATTACTGTGAGTTGGAAACATTTCATTGTTTAGGTGATTTAATAATTTCATAATCCAAGAATTTCATAATCCTACTGGTGTAAAATTGAATTTATAGATTAATTAGGAGACACATTTATCCAACGTTGATTCTTCATGCTTGGAACATGATATGTCTCCTCATTTATTCAGGTCATTTTTCCTTTTCTTCTGTAAAAATGTATAGAGCTCATACTTTTTTGCTCAGTTTATTAACAAGAAATTGATGGATTTTGTTACCATAATGAACAGTATCCTTTTCTATTGCATTTTCTAATTTTAGGTGTCTGTAAAGGAAGACTGTTCATTTTGTAATTTTTGGGGGGGCACCTGGCTGGTAAGGGGATTTGAACCCTTGACGTTGGTGACATAACTCCGTGCTCCATCTTAGTATTTTGTATTCAGTCTTGTTTCTGGTCACCTTGTTCACTTCTCTTATTAAGTCTAAGAGTTTTTTTGATGATTCTCTTGAATTTTCTTTTCCTGTTTTTTTTGAGGGGGAAGTGGAGTGTTTTATTTTTATATTGAAACATAATTGAGTGTATATATCTGTGGGGTACAGCACTGAACATCAATATCTGTGTGCAATATGTGATGCTCAGAACAGGATAATTAGTATATTCAACATTATACATAGGGCTGGCCCATGGCTCACTTGGGAGAGCGTGGTGCTGACAACACCAAGTCAAGGGTTAAGATCCCCTTACCGGTCATCTTTAAAAAAAAAAAAAACACAAAAAAAATTATACAATGTAATCATTTTTTTTCCCTTTTTGTCTTTTTTCGTGTCCGGCAACGGACCGCAACCCTCAGTGTCGCACCCGTACTGGACCGGGACCGGCAACGGGATCACAACCCTCGGTGCTGCGCCCACCCCTCGCTCAGCCAGTGAGCGGGAACCGGTCTGTATGTGGGATCCGAACCCTCGGCGGGAGCGCCGCCACACTCTCAAGTGGCGCACTGTAGCAGTGTGCCACCGGGCAGGCCCGTAATCATTTTTTGTGGCCCTTTATCAATTTCTCATTAACCCCCCATTCTTGAATTTTCTAAGTAAATGATGTCAATGCCCTCCAGCCAAAGACCACCAGAAACACACCAGTAGGTTAACAATTGAATTTATTAGCTTATTGCGAGGAGGGAGAATCCACATATATAAAACCATGGGGCATTTCATTAAGAGGGTGTTAGACAGACATTACAGGATTGGGCTTTGCGTTTGATGATTTCAGGGAGGGTTAAAGAAGAGGACTGCTCTGGATTGAATGCTGTCAGGAAGTAGAAGTAATTCTATGATGGAGTATCTTAGTTTATATCTAGAAGGCAAAAGGAATGAGGCAGAATAAAGATGTAACTAGTAAAGTCACTCATATCAGCCAGGATAGAGGGATCTTTGGTCATTTTGTGGTTTGGACAATGTTCATGTATTTGTGCCCAGACTTGATTACAGAGTAGTCTTATTTTTGTCTTGAGCCATCATGGTCACAAAACAACTTTTCTTGGGGTTTTACAGTTTCAGGTCTTATGTGTAAGTCTTTAATACATTTTGAGTTGATTTTTGTATATGGTGTAAGATAAGGGTCTAATTTCATTCTTTTTCACGTGGATATCTAGTTTTCCTAGCACCATTTATTGAGGAACCTATCCTTTTTCCATTGTGCATGCTTGGCACCCTAGTTGAAGATCAGTTGACCATATATCTTAGTCCGTTTTGTGCTGCTGTAACAGAACACCACAGACTGGGTAATTTATAATGAACAGAAATTTACTGGCTCACAGTTAGGAAGGCTGGGAAGTCCAAGATCAAGGGGTCGGCATTTGGTGACGGCCGTCTCACTGTGTCACGCCATGACAGAAAAGCACAGAGAGGGCAAGAGAGAGAGTAAAAGGGGGCAGAACTCCTCCTTTTATAATGATCCCACTCCCACTTTGGGGGGGACACATTCCAACCACAGCATTCTGCCCCATCCTCTAACATTCATGTCCTTCTCACATGCAAAATACATTCACTACATCCCAATAACCTCAAAGTCTTAACTCTTTCCAGCATCAACTCGAAAGGCAAAAGTCCAGAGTCTTAACTAAATCAGATATGGCCAGCTGACCACCAAAAATTAATTAATTAATTATAATAAATCAGATATGGGTGAAACTCAAGGAATAATTCATCCTGAGGCAAATTCCCCTCCAGCTGTGAGCCTGTGAAATTAAACAAGTTATGTGCTTTCAAAATAGAATAGTGAGACAAGCATAGGATAGACATTTCCATTCCAAAAGGGAGCAACAGGGAAGAAGAAAGGAATAAAAGGTCCCAAGTAAGTCCCACAGCCAATAGGGCAAACAATACTAAATCTTAAAACTTCAGAATAATCTTTGACTCCATGTGCCACCTTCTGGACACACTGGGGTGGGGATTGGGCACCCTTGGCCTCAGGTGGCCCTGCCTCCTTGGCTTTGCTGGAGGTGCAGCAGCTCTCATGGGTTGGAGTCTCGTGCCCAGGCTGGTGTTGCATGCTGCTAGCTCTGCAGTTCTGGGGTCTCAGAAGTGACCTCAACCCCACAGCTCCAGTAGGCCTACTGGGGACTTTCTGTGGTGGCACTGACTCTACATCTTTGTTCTTTATTCTCATGATTACTTTGGCTATTCTGAGTCTTTTGTGGGTATATATGAATTTTAGGGTTGTTTTTTCTATTTCTGTAAAAAATGCCATTGGAATTTTGATGTGTATAGCATTGAGACAGTAGATCCCTTTGGGTGGTATGGACATTTGAACAATATTAAATCTTCCAATCCATGAACATGGGATGTCTTTTATTTACTTGCCTTTTAAAATTTCTTTTCTTAATTTTTTGTAGTTGTTGGTGTACAAGTCTTTCATTTCCTTGGTTAAGTTTATTCCTAAGTATTTTATGTTTTTTGATGCTATTGTAAATGGGATTGTTTTCTTAATTTTCTCTTCTGATAGTTTGTTGTTGAAATGCAACTGATTTTTGTATGTTAATTTTGTAGGATCTTAAAGAGATATCTCCACTCCCATGTTCATTGCAGCATTGTTTACAATAGCCAAGATACAAAAACAACCTGAATGTCCACCAACAGATGAATAAATAAAGAGAATGTGGTATATACATACAGTGGAATGTTACTCAGCCTTTACAAAGAAGGAAATCCTACCATTTGCAACAACATGGATGATCCTGGAGGACATTATGCTAAGTGAAATAAACCAGTCATAAAAGGATAAATACTGCATGATTCCATTTACATCAAGTGTCTAAAATAGTCAGACTCATAGAAGCAGAGAATAGAATAGTGGTTGCAGGGGCTAGGGGGAGAGGGAAAGGAGGAGTTTTTGCTTAGTGGGTATAAGGTTTCAGTTATACAAGACGAATAAGTTCTAGAGATGTGCTGTACAATATTGTGCCTATAGTTTACAATATGGCATTGTGCCCTTCAAAAATTTGTTAAGAGGGTAGATCTGTTGTTAAGGGTTCATACTACACACAAAACAAAAACACAAAGAGCCATGAAACTTTTGACAGTGATGGATATGTTATCACCTTGATTGTGGTGATGGGTATATGCATATGGCGCACTCACAAATTGTACACATTAAACATGTGCAGTGTTTATTGTATGTCAGTTGTACTTCAATAAAGCTATTTTTTTTTTTTGTCTTTTTTTCCGTGTCTGGCAACGGATCGCAACCCTCAGTGTCACCCCCGTACCGGACCGGGACCGGCAACGGGATCGCAACCCTCGGTGTTGCCCCCGCGCCTCGCTCAGCCAGTGAGCGGGAACCGGTCTGTATGTGGGATCCAAACCCTCGGCGGGAGCGCTGCCGCACTTCCCAAGCGGCGCACTAGCGCAGTGCGCCACCGGGCCGGCCCAATAAAGCTATTTTTAAAAAGGCATTTTAGGGGCCGGCCTGTGGCTCACTCGGGAGAGTGCGGTGCTGATAACACCAAGGCCCCGATTTCGGATCCCATATAGGGATGGCCGGTTCGCTCACTGGCTGAGCGTGGTGCTGACAACACCATGTCAAGGGTTGAGATCCCCTTACCGGTCATCTTTAAAAAAAAAAAAAAAAACATTTTAAAAACTCACAGAAGAATCCAGCTTTAACTACAAGTAAATGCTATCTTCTTTTTCCCTGCCATCTCCCCTGACTCCCTTAATAAGTGGATATCTTAAGAACTTAAAAAAAGATTCTGGACAGCATACATCAGCCACGTGCAACACAGGCAATTACCAGAAACAAGCTGGTAATTAGTCCTCATCATAGACCCTGAGGACAGGGCCTATGTAAGCAAACCATGTAATGGAAATGTGTCCCAAAGCCCAGCTGGTCTCTTACAGAAAGCCAGGTGGCTTTTTCTTTTAACATCGTCTGAAACTGTTCTGCTTGACCTGGTATTTATTTACGTGCAGAAAGGAGGGTCTGCTAAAGTACAAACTCCCCCTTGGCTAGCCAAAGGAAATCAGGGTTATATTGTTCATGACAACTCTGGCTAATGAATTTAAATTTAAATTCATTAAATTTGTTGGTCTGGATTGTTGGGCTTCTAAAGTAGAAGTTGTATCATTTGTGACATCTGCTAAGGTCAGAGACAAGCTTTTTTTTTTTTTCCTTTTTGTCTTTTTTTCGTGACTGGCAATGGATCGCAACCCTCAGTGTCGCGCCCGTACCGGACCGGGACCGGCAACGGGATCGCAACCCTTGGTGTTGCGCTCCCACCTCGCTCAGCCAGTGAGCGGCTGGTCTGTATGTGGGATCTGAACCCTCGGCGGGAGTGCCTCCCCACTCCCAAGCGGCGCACTGCAGCAGTGCGAATTGTATGACCGCCACTGTGAGAATTATAGCTCTCATGAAGAAAGATGCAGCTGTCTCTACTGAGAGATCTTCTGAGTAGCCCATGCTTGTCTCATTTTTGGAGAGTTCTGGATATCCTCATGGAAACATGGCCACCAGCAGTTTTTAGTATCTGAATGTCTCCAACAATTACCCTGAATACACAGGCTAAGTTAGTGTGCAGCAGGTCAATATAAGCCAATGTCTACGTAACTAGCAATAAATATCCTAGTGGGGCACAGACTGTGTTAGGAGTATGTGTATCATTTATCATAGCAGGACAAAGCTAATTTGTATCCTTTATGAAGAGCAGGTATCTTGAGTGGAGTTGAATAGCAGCAGCAGAACAGGCTGGAGCATCTCCAAAGAGAACAAAGTGCCCCGATATTAATTCCCATTCCTGATAGGCTAGTCTTACTAATAGGGTTGTGGTGACCTCAGCAAAAGCATTTTGTGAAGTCAAGGTCCAATTTTTACAAGATCAAGGTTTGGGATTAATTTTTTGAGGGAAGTGTAAGTACCAGAAGGGACCTATAGAAAGAAAGCTGCCTTCTGAGGTTTTGTTTTTTTTTTTTTAAGTTACTAAATTTTTGCCAGAGTTTCAGGTGTGTGTGTGCGGTGTGCGCGTGGGGTGGGGGTGGTGGGGTCGACAGAGAGAGAGAGAGAGAGAGAGAGATCCCGCAATCAAATTCAAAGCAATAGCCATGGTCTGAGGAAACACAGAGGAGAGTTTTGTTCTTTCTTAGATGACAGAGGGAGATCATAGGAGGTCAAAAGTGACAGGGTGAAAACAAGGGAGATCATATTGAGAGAAATTTTAGTCAATTACTAGAGGGTGTCAGAGTACAATAATCGCCAAAATTAATAGTGGAATAGAAAGAAAGAAAGGGTGGGCCGGCCTGTTAGCTCAGTTGGTCAGAGTATGGTGTGATAACCCCAAGGTCTGGGTTCGATCCCTGTAACAGCCAGCCGCCAAAAAAAGAAAAGAAAAAAGGGGTGCTGAAGAATCGAAAATTAATCCTGTTTTGTTGTCTTGGGCAGAAGCTGTCCATCTCTGCAGTCAACAGCTTCTGCAGAATTCCTAAGAATCTTCAGTTTGAGGCCTATTTGTAGGGTCTTTTCCATTGCAGCCCAAGGGCAGTTTTCCCTTTGATCGTGCAGGGTATGTTTAGATGGGCATTTTGAAAATGCAGCTTGAAACCTATTAGGGAGATTTCTGGAGGCATCATATGAGCATCTAGTTGTATTAAGTCCCATTGACCTGTAATCAGGTAGAATCTAGGATTCAAAGGGAAATCCTAGACGCTATGAGGTGGTCTGTTTTAACTCAGAAGTAACTAACTAGAGGTGGTCCCCAGGATTACATCTTATTGCCATCAAGGCTAATGGCAACTCTTTAGTCTGTCAGAAGTTTTTTTTTTGCTTGCTTGCTTTTTGGTGGCTAGCAGGTACAGGGAACTGAACCCTTGACCTTGGTGTTACTAGGCCACGCTCTAACCAACTGAGCTAATGGGCTGGTCTAGATGTTTGTTACTTTTACTTTTAGAATGTTGTTGGTCTCTCAACTTTTCCTGAAGAGTATAGATGATAATGGCTATAGATTTTCTGAGTAAAAGTTAAAACTTTACAGAGTTCTCTTTTTTTCAGGTGATTACCAATTATTTACTGAAAATTTTATTTTATTGCAGCAAAACACTTAGCATGAGATGTACCCTCTTAACAAAATTTTAAGTGTACGATACATTACTGCTGACTCTAGGTTCAATGTCGCACAGCACACCTCTAGAGTTTATTCATCTTGCTTAACTAAACTTCATGCCCGTTAATTAGTAACTTCTCATTTCCCCCTCCCCCCGCCCCTGGCAACCACCATAACACTCTTTGATCCTATGAATTTGAATACTTTACATACCTCAGATGCATGGAATCATGCGGTATTTGCCTTTCTGTGCCCGGCTTGCATCGCTTAGCATTAATGTCCTCTACCAGGAAAATCATGTCCCTTTTACTGGACAGATAAGTTGGGATTCCCTAAGTTGGGAATACAAGCAATTTTTCCCTGCGAAGAAAAGGTCAGTTCACCTTGAAGATAAATAACAACCAGAATGTAACCAGAGCCCATTCAGAGGTGTTCAAGAGGGCCTTGAGTCTTTGATTCCTATTCATGTCCTACCTTTCCAGTCTTTGCCATGATTGTGTCATGGGCAAGTAGGACATGCAAGACCCTTAAACTTACCCCCATCAATGTTGGCTCAGTATTGAGGCCGATTTCTCTCTGCTATTGTGGTTAATATCATGAATCATTTCTGGTAAACTCCACTTTTCTTTTAGCTGTCTCAAATAATAGCAAGGCATATAAAAATTTCTTAATTCGTTGTCTATTTTTATAAGGATTCCTGTAATGGTCAGGGAATCTGTTTGTTTATAAAGCATTTCAAAGCATGGATTGACCCAAAATCATATACTCTCATATCAGTATTAATATATGCATCTTCTGTCTTCTGTCAGCTAGCAGATCCGGACAAGGGCGATTAATTTAGCCATCTAAACTGATTTGATTTCTGGGAAAAGCTTACATTTTAAGAGTAAATTAGAATTTATCATAGTATAACCTCCTTGATAATTTTTAGTTTTTTTCTTTTTCATATTTTAAAAAATTATTCATTTAAAAATTGTCATAAAATATACATAACATAAAATTTACCATTTTATTTATTTTTATTTATTTTATTTTTTTTAAAAGATGACCGGTAAGGGGATCTTAACCCTTGACTTGGTGTTATCAGCACCACACTCTCCTGAGTGAGCCACAGGCCGACCCAAATTTACCATTTTAACCGTAACTGAAACTCTGTCCCCATTAAACAGTAACTCCCCATTCTCTCCTCCCCAACTCCTGGCAACCACCATCTACTTTATTCTACATCATTCTACCCTGTGAATTTGACTACTCTAAGTACCTCATAGAGGTGGAATCGTACAGCATTTGTCCTTTTGTGACTGGCTTATTTCACTTAGCATAATGTCCTCAAGGTTCATCCATGTTGAAGCATGTGCCAGAATTTTCTTCCTTTTTAAGGCTAAATAATATTCCATTATGTATATGTACCACATTTTGCTTATCCACTCATCCATCAGTGGACATGGGTTGCTTCTACCTTTTTTTTTTTTTTTAAATATGACCGGTAAGGGGATCCTAACCCTTGACTTGGTGTTGTCAGCACCACACTCTCCCAAGTGAGCTAACCGGCCATCCCTATATGGGATCCAAACCTGTGGCCTTGGTATTATCAGCACCGCATTCTCCCGAGTGAGCCACGGGCCGGCCCACTTCTACCTTTTGGCTATTGTGAATACTGCTGCTATGAGCATTGGTGTACAAATATCTCTTTGCATTCTCACTTTCAATTCTTTTGGGTGTATACTAAGAATTGGGATTGCTAGATCATATTACTTCTTTTTGAGGATGAACCATCTACAAACACAGTTAAATCAAGGATAGCGGAGGGAGTCACTAGCAGGTGTGTTTAGGATATGGATAGTTTCCTAACAGAGGTGAGCATTCACGGGGCTCTCCTTGTTCAGGTAAAGGAAGGAGGGGGGTTGGGTTCAGTGTGTTGCACCAGCGGAGGTGACAGGTGACGTGTGAAGGGAAAGCAAGGCTGGCTCACAGGAGGTTAAGCCTTGGCTACTGGATCTAACAAAAGACCCAAAGAAGCAACATGCCTCTGATGATTCTCATGCAATTAAATCTATAGTCCTAATACTTGCTTAGACTTATTATAAACAAAAATGGAATTGGGTTTCTAGAATCCTGGAAATGAATCTTTTTATGGAAATTCTTGTTTGTGCTTGATTGTGCCATGATTCTGCTTCTTTTAAACACAAAAAGTATATAATCGTTAAAATATATTTGTAGGGCCAGCCTGTGGCTCACTTGGGAGAGTGTGGTGCTGACAACACCAAGTCAAGCATTAAGGATCCCCTTACCAGTCATCTTTTATTAAAAAAAAAAAAAAAAAAATTGTGAGAGCATATTTTACTTTTGTGTAGTTAGCCTAGGGAGGTAAGTTCTTTTTGATTTGTCAGTTTTTAAAAAAATCTAAGTTTAGTAAACAAAAGAGCTCCCATAACAATTTTGAATTAATGAAAATTGGAGAATTCTAGAGAAACCTAATTACTCCTGTTGCCTTTCCCTTTATAGGGTGAAGGAGAAATCTTTGGAGTAGCTAATAACTATTTTATTTTATTTATTTTTACTTTTTTTTTTTTTTTTAGGATCTGAACCTGTGGCCTTGGTAACTGTTATCAGCACCGTATTCTCCTGAGTGAGCCACGGGCTGGCCCACTAATAACTATTTTAATAAACCCAGAAATAGTTTAGGCATAAAAGACATCTTATCAGTTTTATTATTCTGAATTTGGGAAAGGCAAAATCACAAATAGTGGTTAGAGAATACAAAATATGCCATAAGTATCTAAACAAGAGATATTTACAGTTAACATCAAAGAATCACACAGCAGTAAACAACGTTTATTAGGACCCCAACTTTTTCCAAAAGTAAGGACTCTTTTCAGAAGTGATTTAAGTATATGTCATAAAGCCCTGAGAGTTAACAGATTATTTGTCATGACAAGAGGAAACCTCTACTAATCTGAGAAGGGAATTATTTAGTTTTTTTTTTATAAGAAATGGATCAAAATTCTAATTTTACTCATTTGTACATTATTTGTGTGATAATTTCCAGTAGAGGATTTATTAATATAACTTTATATGTATGTAGTTAGTAATTCATGGTAACATAAATAAACAGATAGGCAATAAATTTAAAGTTTTTGACTATAGTTTCAAAATACAATTAACTTAGTATGATAAATAAAAGAATGAATTATTAATTATAATATCGCCATCTTGATAAGGTATAATAACTTTAATAAAAAACAAAACTCATTTCTGTTTTCATGTATACATACTTGTATTTGTCTGTAATTATTTTTACCTAGTATAATCAATCATCATATCAATTTTTATCTTAAACCAAAGTAAGCAATTGTTCTTTTCTCCAGGCACAAAGAAAAGCTAAAGTGCAGGAAAGCAAGAATTATTTAGTATTTTTTTACTTCACAAGTATTCATTTTATATCATTTTAACAATTTTGAATGGCAAAAATCAACATATATATCATCCAAATGCATTTGTATATTTTGTTAATTTATAAGCATTCTGAGAAATAAGTATAAATTAAAATTATGTTCAGTGACTGGTATTTTGTATTTGTTTCTTAGAAACTGTCTAGGCAACAAAGATTATTTATTACTTAACCACTTATCTAAAGTTTTGAAGTTAGTTAAGAATTTGGGTCTGGAAATTACAATTTTAACTAACACATATCACAATACCATACTTATGATTTGTAGCAATTTAAGAATTTTATAGTATTAAACTCTTTAAAAAGATATCCATTTCAATTAGCTGAATATATATATTCAATATGTATTTATATACTTATATAAATATTACCTAAAACTGTATTATATTATATACAAATATTTTATATCATAAAAATATATAAAATGTATGTTCAAATATATACTTGTTTAATATATAAATATATAAAAATATACATACTATATATTTATGTAGGACCGTGCAGTAGTGAATGGATTAAAAATGGCAGTCAGGGGCGTGGTTCCAAGGACTTTAAAAGAGGAGGAGATTCTGTCTCTCTTGCTCTCTCTCTGCTCTCTCTGCTTCCACCATCCTGCAATGTGAAACCCAAGTCATTGTCGCCACCACCAAATGGGCTTTGGACTTCCCAACCGCAGAAACTGTAAACAATAAATTTCGTTTTCTTTATAAATCACCCAGTCTCAGGTATTCTGTTATAGCAACACCAAAAGGACTAATACAGTGTCTCCTGTGTTAAACAAAACGATTTCTCTCTTTTAGATAGATAAGACAATCTCTTCATGTGGATTTCTTCCCATTTTGTTCTATGGCACCTCTCAAATGAACAATCTTGTTCATATCAAAAAGATCTCAAAGTGGTTATTTCATGCTAAAATTTCGCTGGTGAAATTGTGGCAGTTAGAGAGATAAACATATGTGTTGACATTATGGTGAGAAAACATGCGGGAGTCAGATGCTTGGCCTGGAAGAGGCACAGTTTTAGACTGAGAAGGTCCCACGCGAATTGCAAGATGCTGTAAGGGCATGCTTGTGTAACTTCATGTCTCCGTGTTTTGGCCAAAGGCCAATCATCACCGATCATAGGCCAGGGGGAAAAAACCCATCCTGATTCTGGGCAGATGAAACCAAAAATAAAAACAATTCTCAGGGACTGAGGAAGAAGACCACAGAAGGTTTTGTCGTGGTGATCCAAGCCAATGTTTGTCCAAAGGCCGCTGGTCTAAGGAGATTTTCTGAACTCCTCAGCCCCCATGGTCAGCTTGAGATAAAGGAATTTATCAGGCCTACTGTCTCCCTGTAGACTTATCCTTTTGTTGAAAAATAACACTCAACTATACAATTAACTGTAACCCTCATACTATACAAGCAGAGAGACCAGAGAAGTAGGTGATAGAAGGCTAGAAAACAATTTTACCAAGTAACAATACGTATCTGATCAGATAACCAAAGTCCTAATGATCCTTATTCCTAGGAAAACGAACGAAACAAAATAAATCACAACCGAAGGGCTTCATCTCAATGTCTATGTTCAGTTGAATGTAAACTTCCTCTCAGGCACGGACAGGGAGGTGACTGAATTGGCTGGAGACACTAGGTTTCAGATATGTGCACTGTTACTGACTTGAAGGTCACAGTCAGTGGTAATGAGGGCTTCATCTGAACCTCAGTGAAACCCCCATTTATGTTAATGCCTATGCATCAAAGGCTGCCAGGAATACAGCTATAGTCAAACAAAGTCAGGTTCACTGGCTTGCTGCAGTGGGAGACCACACACCATGGGAACTATGGAGTGTCTGAAAAAAGGGTGATAGAAATAAGTTATTATTGGATTTGAGCTTATGTTAAGTGGTTTTTGTAGTTTTCAATATACAAATCTCGCACTTATTTTGTTAAACTTCTTTCTAAGTGCTTTATTCTTTTTTATGCTATTGTAAATGGAATTGTTTTCTTATTTTCACTTTTGGATTGTTCATTGCTAGTGTATAGCAATGCACTTGAGTTTTGTATATTGACCTTGTATCCTGAAACTTTGCTGGTCTCACTTATTAGCTCTAATGGTTTTGTTGTGGATTCCTTAAGATTGTCCATGTACAAGATCATGTCATCTGCAGAAAGAGAGTTTTATTTCTTCCTTTCCAATACCGATGTCTTTTTTTGTTGCCTAGAACCTTCAGTGCAATGTTGAATAGAAGTGGTGAGAGAGGACATCCTTGTCTTGTTCGTGATCATAGGGGGGGAAGCTTTCAGTCTTTCACCATTAAGTATGATGTCAACTGAGGGGTTTTCATTGATGTCCTTTTTCAGGTTGAGGAATTTCTCTTCTATTCTTAGTTTGTTGACATGTTGATTCTTGATAAAAACACATGAAGGCATGTTGAATTTTGTCAAATACTTTTTCTGCATCTTTTGAGATGATCATGTGGTTCTCGTCCTTTATTCTATTGATAAGGTCTATTACATTAATTGATTTCAGATGTTGAAGAAATCAAAGACTTTGTCCCCCGTGAAACTTACATTGTAGTTGGGGAGACAGTCTATAAGCCAATAGAGATAATAGGAGGGGAAGAGATAGGTGCTGCACTGGAAAATAAAGCAGACTACAGACACAGAGGATTTTAGGTAGAGAGATCAGGGAAGGCCTCTCTGAAGCGGTGATGTCTAAACAGAGATCAGAATGAAATGAGGGAACAAGCCATATGCAAAGCAAACAGCAAGTGCAAAGACCCTGAAGTTGTGAACATTCTCGGCGTGTCTGAAGAACAGGAAGGAGACTAGCATGGCTGCAGCACGGCTGCAGCATAGTGAGTGAGGGGCCAGTGGTAGGAGGTGAGGTCACAGGGGTAACAGGGGCTAGATCATGCAGGGCCTGTGGGCCGTGGGTGGGACTTTAGCATTTACTCAGATGGGAGCCAGGGCTAAATTCTGAGTAGATAAGGGACATTAGTTGAATGAGAATTTAACAGGGTCCCTCTGCCTGCTGAGTGTAAGACAGCCTGTAGGAGTGAGGGTGGTAGCAGGGGCCCAGGAAGGAGGCCACGGCAAGGGTCCAGATGACTGCTGAAGGTGCTGGCAGTGCAGGTGCTGAGAAGGGGGTGGATTCTGGATCTGTTCTGAAGGTGGAGCCAACAGGATTTCCTCAGAGATTAGAGGTGGGGGTAAGAAAGGCCCCCCGCTGACCCTGGAATGGGAGGCCCCGCGGCGGTTTCCGGGGGGGGTGGGGTGGGGGTGGGGGATGCTTCGGCAGCGGAGATCCTTAACTTTTTCTTG
>NW_007726799.1:158402-161539 GCF_000696425.1 Galeopterus variegatus
TGTGGGGGTCGTGGAGTTTGTGGAGGCAAGGCCAAGGACAAGGAGTGGATCTTTGTCAGCAAGCTGGGCTGCTTGGTCAAGGACATGAAGATCAAGTGCCTGGAGGAGATCTGTCTCTTCTCCCTGCCCATCAAGGAGTCTGAGATCATTGACTTTTTCCTGGGGGCATCCTTCAAGGATGAGGTTTTGAAGATTATGCTGGTGCAAAAGCAGACCAGTGCTGGCCAGCTGACCAGGTTCAAGGCATTTTTCGCCATCTGGGACTACAATGGCCATGTTGTCTGGGTGTTAAGTGCTCCAAGGAGGTAGCCACCGCCCTTCGAGGTGCCATCATCCTGGCCAAGCTCTCTATTGTATCTGTGCGGATAGGTTACTGGGAGAACAAGATTGGCAAGTCCCACACTGTCCTTTGCAAGATGACAGGCCACTGCGGCTCTGTGCTGGTGTGTGCCTCATCCCTGCCCCCAGAGGCACTGCATCCTCTCAGCCCCTGTGCCCAAGAAGCTGCTACTATCTAATACCAGAACATTTTCATCACCTTGAAAAGAAATCTTGTACCCATTAGCAGTCACTCCTCATTCCATTCCCCTCTCCCCACAGCCCCTGGCAACGAGTAATCAACTTTCTATGTCTATGGATTTGCCTATTCTGGACAATTCATATAAACTGAACCATGCAATACGTGACTTTTTGTGTCTTTTTGTGACTTTTTTCTTTCCCTTTGCATAATGTTTCTAAGATTCATCTATGTTGTAGCATATATCAGAACTTTATTCCTTTTTATGGCTGAATAATATTCCATTGTATGGATACACCTCATTTTGTTTACCCGTTTATTTATTTATTTAAAAAGATGACCGGTAAGTGGATCTTAACCCTTGACTTGGTGTTATCAATACCACACTCTCCCGAGTGAGCCACAGGCCGGCCCTTACCCATTCATTTATTGATGGACATTCGAGTTGTTTACACTTTTTGGCTATTATGAATAATGCTGCTTTGACCATTTGTGCACGAACTTTTTTTTTTTTTGTCCTTTTTTTTTTTTTGAGACCGGCGGCACTGCGCTCAGCCAGTGAGCGCAGCGGCCATCCCTATATAGGATCCGAACCCGCGGCGGGAGCGCTGCTGCACTCCCAGCGCCGCACTCTCCCGAGTGCGCCACGGGCTCGGCCCTGTGCACGAATTTTTGCATGGACTCTTTTATGTATATTTAAAAACAAATTTTATTGATTTTCTTCAGAATATTCAACTGGGATTTAAATTGAGATTATATTGAAAGTATATATTAATTTGGAGAGCACTGAAATCTTTATAATATGAAATTATCTAATCTAAGAGCATGAAATGTGTCTTCATTTATTCAGATCATCTTTTATACCTTTTAATGAAGTTTTAGCCTTTTTTCCATAGAGATCTTATTTATACCATTTATATTGGTTTTCTATCACTGTATAATATTACCACAGCTTAAAACAACATACTTACAATATTGTTTTACAGTTTCTGTGGGTCAGGAGTCAGGGCATGGTTTAGCTGGGTTTTCTGCTTAGGGTCTCACAAGCTGAAATCAAGGTGTCCACTAGGGCTGACATCTCATGTGAGGCTTGACTGGGGAAGGATCTGCTTCCAAGCTCACTTTGGTTGTTAGTGGAATTTAGTTCCTTGTGGTTATGTGACTAAAGGCTTCAGTTTCTTGCTGGATGTCAGCTGGAGGCCACCCTCAGCTCCTAGAGGCTAGCCTCTAGACCTTGCCACTTAAAGTTCCCCAAACTGGCGACTCGCTTCATTAAAGCCAGCAAGGGAGTGAGAATCTCCTTACAAGATGGTCATTTCGGCCTGATTTTAATATAATTATGTACATGTAATCGCCAGTCATCTTTGGTTATGCACACACTCAAGCATGCGAATACCAGGAGTCGAGGGTCATGGGAAGCACCGTAAGTGGATGTCCATTATACCGATTCTGGGTGTATGATCTTCAGGTCCATAACAGAATGTGTGTGTATAAGGATTTCATTGTCAAGTTGTTTGTAATACTGAAGAGATGGAGGCAGTTAGTCAATGGATTAGATACACCCATGGCAACATAGATGAATCTTTCTTTTCTTAACTTTTAATTTATGTCATGTTACTATATTTTGTTTTAATTCCAAAATGAAAACACTTTTATTGCTTTTACCTGATTATAATAGTAATACACACTTGTAACATTTTTCAGATGACAGAGTAAAATGTGAAGGAGAAAGTCTAAACCATTAGTTATCTTCTCACCCGGAAATAACCACTGTTAACATTTCCTTCCTAACGTTTTTTCCCCTATGGATACACATAGATTTAACCAAAATCTCATTTCCTTTGATGTATCATTTTAAGTGGCTTGAAATCCTTTCTGGAACAATATATGGGTAAAATCTATATGTATGTATGTATGTATGTACCTATGGAAAAACAAGTAGATACAGACAGTAAAATAAAGACAGAGACAGGAGGGAGGTTGAAAAGATGAGGGGAGAGAAAGAGTCAGAGACAAAGACAGACAGATGGGGAGAGGACGACAGCGAGCTATGGGCACGTAAGGACAGAAGGGAAATACAGGGAGCCATGGAGAGATGAAGGTACCAGCAAAGAGACAAGGAGAGGATGGAAAGGAGCATTTTATTGAACTCCTACTGAATGTCATCCTTATTAAATCTTCAACGCCACTCTGAGGGGGCAATTACTAGTAACCCCTTTATCAGGCGAGTGGCTGAGCCTTAGAGTGGTGAACTGAGCTGTGCATGGTCACATCACCTGGATTGAACCCATCTCCCGTAAAGGGCGCCTGGCCCTTAGCAGGCAATCCGTAACTGTTCATCCAACGAACAAAGTCAAATCCGCCTCCCTCCCCTAGGAGAGAGAGGTGGGGATCGGACCCCCATTCTACTCCACTGAGTCAATTTTTCCTGCTCGCGTACTAAGGCAACAGCATGGTCTGTTGCCCTGGCAACCGCCCTCCAACTGCCATGGCAACCGCCAGCGCAGGCTCCAGCTCTCTACCTTGCCCCTTGGGCATCTCCATGGCTACTGGCGGGATGGAGGAGCTGCCAGAGCCCCGAGGCTGCGCCTGCGTGGAGTGGGGGGAGGGGGGTGGGGGG
>NW_007726799.1:162261-165165 GCF_000696425.1 Galeopterus variegatus
GCCGCCAGTCCGTGCCCAGGCCATGCCGGCGCACCCGAAACCAGGCTCGGCCTCTGCGTGTGTAGGTGGCGTAGTCCAGGAGCCGCGCCCTGCCCACACCTCGGCACCCGGGCCAGCCGGGCCTTGCCCCGCCCGCCGCCTGTGGCGCTGTCCGTTAAGGAAGGGTGTGCGCGCATCGATGTGTGTATTCGTGGTGTGATGACAGCAGTGTGGGGTTGTCGTGTTCTTGTAAGTGTGTGTCCTTTGGTTTGGCCGCTTCTGAGCGTCCTACAGAGGTGCCCCTGTGTGTTCGAGTGCGTAGTGTGTGTAATAATGGGGGTGCTCCTGTGTGTGGCTTTTTTTGTAGGACCGGCTGTTTTCTCAGTGGTACCGTGTGTACGCGTGATGGCGTGGCTCATGGGCGTGTGTTTGTGTGTCTGTGTGATTTCGTTTTGGTTTGGGAGGGAGTGGTCTTTGCATCTCCTTACGCGCTTTTCATGTTGGTTCTGTTGGACCCAGTGCCTGGGATTTTGTATATGTGTTCACGAGGCTGTTTCTCTCTGCTTCTTTGTGGAGCTGTGTCATCATGGGGAGAGGAGCCATGATGTCTCTGCTGCATTGTGCCTTTAAGAGTGGTGCGTGTCCTTGCACCTGGGTGGCTTGACAACTGCTTGAGCAGCTGTGGATGTGAACGGGTGCAGTTCCTTGCGTGTGGATGTGTCAGTGTTGAGTTGTATATGTGACATCTCAGGCCTGTTAGTCTGTGTCAGTGTGTGTGAGGCTGTGATTATGGGTGGTGTGTAATTCCCCCCGGGCTGCGGCGTGGTGGGTGCCAAGCGAGAGCACTTGGAGCAGCATCCTCCTCTAGCTCTTCAGGGATGGGGGATTTTAAAAACTATTAAACATTATATGTGTAACAATATTTAACATATATGTATAACGTAAAGAATAATGATAAAATAACCCCTCTGTGTACCCACCACTCAGCCTAAGAAATAGAGCATGACCAACAGTTAGAAGCCCCTGTGCGCTCCTCCCATGGTAGCCCCTCTCCTCCGTAATCATTATCTTGTATTTCCTTTTCTTTTTCTTTTTTTGGCTGCTGGCCAGTACAGAGATCGAACCCTGGACCTTGGTGTTATCAGTGCCATACTCTAGCCAACTGAGCTAAGATGCCAACCATTATCCTGTCTTTTCTGTCCATCTATCCCTTACTTTTGTTTTTAGCTTATCACATATGTGTATATCTCTAAACAGTCTATTGTTTAGTTTGTTCTGCTTTCAGTCATCATAAAAAGAATCATACTGGGCGTCTGGCTCCTGGTAGTCACAAGGAGTCACTAGGAAGTCCTCGTGGTTTCTGGTAGTCTCAGGCAGTCTGCAGAAGAATTCTAGAACTTACCTGTTTTGGGCTGTACTTCGGCCATGAGATTCATCCACATTGAAGTGTGTGGCTATAATTCAGTTATTTTTTATTGCTTTAAAATATTATATCCTACGAATATATGATGAGTATGTGAGTATATCAGGATTTATATATGCATTCTTAGTATGTCGGTGGACATTTGGTTGTTTCCAGGCTTTCTTTTCTCCGCCCCCCCACCCCACTTTTGTTCTGTTATGAACAGTGCTGCTGTAATCTTTCATGAACTTGTGTCCAGTAGTATACGTGCAAAAGCTATTCTAGGGTGCAACACCCCAGGAGTGGGTCGTAGGATATGTGCATCTTTTTAGACATTGCCAGACTGCTCTTCAAAATTATTTTGTCAATTTAGTGCCCACCAGCAAAGTATGAGAGTTTCCATTTTCTACATTCAACACTTGATATTGGAATTTTTGGTTTTTGTCAGTCTTTTGGACATATTATGCATAGTATCTCACTGGAATTTTAATTTGCATTTCCCTGATTACTAATGAGGTTAACTATTTTTATATGTTACTAACCATTTTTGTTTCCATTTTTGTGAAATATGTGATTGTATATTTTGTCCATTTTTGTCTTTGGTTTTCTCATACTACTTTTTAGAAATTCTTTCTATATTATGTATCCTAATCTTTTATTGACTATTTGTGTTGCAGACATCTTTCCTTTTAAATATATTTCTAGATGTCCTATATGTTCTTTTTCAAGTCTTCATGGTCATTTTTGTGGCCTTTTGTTCCTTGCTCATATATTTGATACCCTCTTTTATTTCTTTAAATTTATTGAAATTGTTTCAACACTGCCTGAACTGAAAATTTGTCATTGGGTAATTTATTCTACAGATAAACTTGCATGCATGCCAAATGATATGTAAACAAGGTTATTCGTATAGGTTCCTATTGTCCTCAATATTAATATAGAAGAATCTACAGGTGTCATATCTATCATCGCCACTCCTTTAAAGAAACCCGGCTGAGGGCCGCGGGGCAAATTCTGAGTCATTAAAGCATCCCTGGAAGGCCAGCCCGTGGCTCACTTGGGAGAGGTGGTGCTGACAACACCAAGTCAAGGGTTAAGATCCCCTTACCGGTCATCTTTAATAAATAAATAAATAAATAAATAAATAAATAAATAAATAAAACATCCCTGGGCTGGGGTGGGGGTGTGCCTGCAGGGGCTTGGTGGTTTTAAGTGTGTCTGGAGATATTTGGGTTTCCAGTGGCCTTAGGGGTGTTGGAATATTTAGGGGGGGCACGGTATCTTTGGTGGCACCTGGGGGTGCTGTAGGTCCACGGAGCCTCCCCTCCTCCTCGGGTTGGGGAGTCTCTGGCTGGGTGTTTACGACATTTTTTCCGCGACCTGACCTCATCTTCCCGCAGGAGCCCCGCAGCCTGAGCGCAGCGTCGCCGCCCATGCCTGAGGCTGGCGCTCCCCGCCGCCTCCGGCGGGGGGTGCCCCGCGGAGAGGGGGCCGGGGCCGGGGCGGGGGTGGGGCGGGGCGGG
>NW_007726799.1:165416-170067 GCF_000696425.1 Galeopterus variegatus
GACTCAGGCGACGAGACGCCCGACGTGGACCCCGAGCTGCTGAGGCAAGGGGCCGGGGGGGGGGTGGGCTGCTTCATCTTAGTCCTGGGGAGGGCAGGGGTTCTGGGGCCCTAGGAGGGAGTGCGATCTTCCATCCAGGGTGTGGGGGCAAAGATTCCTGTCGGGGGGGGACAGTATGGGACGTGAACTCCCGGTCCTGGGGAGGGGGGCTCCGATCCCTGGTTTGTGGGGGGAGAGGGAGGCAAGGGGGTCATATTTCTGGGATTGGAGGCGGGGACTTCTGTCTCCTGAAAGCAGGGGCTGAGGACGCCTGGGTGGGGAGGGGGCTGAAGATGGTCCGGTCCCCGGATAGGGTTGCGGGGCCGGGGCGGTGACACGTGGATGCATCCTCTCTGCATTCTGCTGGGCGCTGCAGGTACTTGCTGGGGAGAATCCTCTCGGGGAGCGCTGACTCCGAGGCTGTGGCCACCCCGCGCCGCCTCCGCCGCGCCACTGACCAGGATCTGGCCCCTGAGGTGCCCCCTGAGGGCGTGCTGGGGGCGCTGCTCCGCGTGAAACGCTTGGAGACCCCTGCGCCCCAGGCGCCGGCGCGCCGCCTCCTGCCGCCCTGAGCCCTGCCCAGATCCCGCGCGACCTGAGATCCAGGAGCGCCTCGCCACCCGGACTGCTCCCCTCCAGCACGTCGAGAGCAGCTTACCCTGGCAGCCGCTGTGGCTGTCCTCCAACCCCAAGATCTCCACCAACCCCCCACCATCCCGCCCCCACAATAAACGCGACCTGAAGCAACTGTGCTTGTCTGTGAGTGGCGGTTTCTAGGGGCTGGTGGGCTGAGCGGTGGTGGTCACCCTTAGAAGAGGGTAGAAGGGCCCCTGTCTCTCACTTCAGAGACACCACCTGCTCAGTCTACTATGCCTCTCCTCACTGGGGGAGGCATCCACATGGACAATGGCAGTGCCCACTTGGATCCTGTGCACCTCTTCTAGGCCTCACCCCATGCTCAGCCCAGGAGGCTTTGAGGCCATTTCAGGGACTTCACCAGCATCTTCCAGGAGGTCCATCTTCCTGGGTGCTGTTTGTGAGGCTTGTGAGTAGAGCTCAGTAGAGTCGGCTGGGATTTCCAGGGGCACACATGAGGGGGAGGGGGCCGGTGAGGGAGCTGGCAGGGGTCAGCTCTCCAGAGTCACATTCTGAAACAGAACTGAGGCGTCTGAGATATAAGAGCCTGGGCATCCAGATGATTAAGTGTATCCGTCAAGGTAGGAGGAGAGGATGTATTTTTATGCTTGCTAGCCTGTTTTGTAATGTTTAAATATTAGTTATAGCATAGAGGCCTATCTGTACTCTTGCCCCAGGTCCTGAAGATACTGGGAGTTGCTATGGTGGTAGCGGCTTGTAACCCTGGCCTTTGCACTGACTATTCTCTCTGGCCCCAGATATCTGCCAGCCAGTTTTTTCCCAAATGTCACCTACTCAATAAGGTTTTCCTTGACCACCTGTCAATCTCTTCCATCACCTGCCTTTAATACATAGCCTTTATTACTATCTAGCCTTATGTCATATCTACCAGGGCAGGAGTGTTTAAGTGTTTTGTTTGCCTCTACATCCCTTGAACCCAAAGCAGGGCCTGGCACACAGTGGGCTCCCCCCAATTTCTTGAATGAAAAAATTTTCATAATTCAAGTAATATTCTACCCAGTCTCAGTCCCACCCACATAACACTCGGCATAGAGGCAGCTTTGAAACCTGACATCAATTTACTTAATTTGCGCAAGATCTCTCAATGTGACATTAATAACGAACACCAGACACCCCCATGTTGCCAAAAAGCCCCTCACCAAATGAAAACAAGAGAGGCGTTCAACTATCCCCAGGACACCAACAGTGTCCCACACAGCCAGTTGCTCCTAGTGTCTCATGTCAAGGGAACCATCACCCTGGCCTGGGGGAGGGTACACTTTTCTTGACTAAGACCTTCATGCCACAGAGCAGCCACAGTGGCACATAACCTTCTGGCGCCGGCCCTTAACCCCACGTGGCTTGGCCTTGGCCTCCTTTGCCATGGCCTCCCGGAACTTCTGGATTTCATGGATGAGCAGAGAAAAGGCCTCCTCCACACCTTGCCGGGTCTTGGCTGAGGTCTCCACGAAGGGGGCCCCCCAGCTCTGTGCGAGGGCTTCAGCAGCGGCATGAGCATCTCCAGCAGTGGTCACAAGGTCACACTTGTTACCCACAAGGACGAGGGGCTGGGTGAAATGAGGGCCCCAGGTGGCCCGCATCTGCTCCAGGTGGACCAGAGATGAGGGGTCATCAAGAGCAAAAACACCCAGCACACCATCACCAATAGCCAAGCACTGGTCACGCAGGGCTCTGTGAGTGGCCTGCCCTGCTGTGTCCAGCACATTCAGAACGCAGCCCCCACGGCCCAGGGCCATCTCCTTCCAGTAGGAATCCTGGATGGTGGGGTCGTGGTCCTCCACGAAACGCTGGTAGTTCAGCTGGATGGTCAGTGCGCTCTTGCCTACTCCACTAGCACCGACCATCACCGCCTTGTACTCAGGCAGCTGCTTGCCAGCACCCCCAGAGCGTGCTCGAGCCCCAGGGCTCTTCTCCTGAGAGTTAAGGCTCCCCGAGCTCAGGCCCAGGTTGGGGCCGCTAGGCTTTGTTGGCAGCGCCATGTCCCAGCAGGTAGCTCAGGGAAGAGATGTGGACAGCAGGCCCTGCAAGTGGGAAGAGAAGAAAAACAAGGAGAGGTTAAGGGAGGCCATCTGGGGGCAAGGAGACAGCTGGGAGTCACTGGATCAACATTTATCGAGTGCCTAGCGTGTGCTGATCACCTTCTAATATGCTATACACATTATTTATGTTGTTTTCTCCCTTTCTCTCTATTCCTTCTATGACATAAACTCTGTGAAGGCAGGACTTTTCAAACAGCTTTACTGATATAATTTACATCCCATAAAGTCCACCCAGTTAAAGTATACAATTCAACGGATTTTAGAATATTCACGGAATTGTGCAGCCATCACCATAATTGAATTTTAGAACATTTTCATCCCCCCGGAAAGAGTCCCCGCGCCCATTAGCAGTCCCTCCCCATTGTGATGGGAGGGCAGGATTTTGTCTGTTTTGGTCGCCATTGAACCCCAGCCCGCCACAGCTCCTGTTAGACAGTATGTACTCAGAATATTCCCACCCCGAGGGGGTTTATATTCTATTTCCTTCGGTTACTTTTTCTTTTTGAAATTTTTTTATTGGGGGGGGTTATGTTCTAAAAGGTGGAGGCAGATAATACAGTACCATACAAATATTCGTAAGTAAATCATGTAGTGGGTTAGCCATTATCATTAGAATTTAGTATTTATTAATTATTCAACATATTTGTTGAGACAAAGGTGGACAAAAGCTAGGCAACAAACCTTCCTCCCCCCCAACCCCCGCTCCCGCCCCCGGTCCTCGGGCGACAGACAACAAACAAGATAAATAAGTAAAATATACTTCAGTAGTAGGTGATAAGCATGCAGGTGCTCAGTTGATGTTAGGCTTTTTAAATTATAATTTAACCTTCACTCATTAATGCAAGAATCTTCATGCATGCCAGCCATTGTAATACAATGAACAGTGAACAAAACAGACTCAAATCCCTGCCCTGGAGAGGATTAGATTCAGGCAATGAGAAAGAGACAATAAACAAGGTAAGTAAGGAAGTTGCAAGTTAGCAGAGGATGGGCACACAGCAGGTGCTCAATGAGTGTTAGCTATTAATAGTAAATCGCCATTAACTCCTTGAATACATCCCCAGGTCCTCTGGCTCAGGGAGTGCCCTCCCTAAATGCACCACAATGGTTGTTTACAACTGCCTCGCAGGAAACCTGGGAGCAGTGGCGGTTTGGGGCCAGATGGTGGGTTTGAGGGGTCCATGGAATGTTCTGTTGAGTTTGGGATCTGGAGATCTGGGTGGGGGTGGGGCAGGGACCCAGATGGGAATCCAGCTGTGGCATCCTCATCCAAGAGGTATCCTTGAAAGTGGATGTGCTCGCCCAGAAAGAGAGCAGGGTGAGGACAGAAAGAGGGATAAGAGCTAGCTGTGAGGACACACTGGGAGGCCGAGGACAGCAGCGAGGAGGCGGCTGCAGCGAGGAGGAGGCTGCAGCGAGGAGGCGGCTGCAGCGAGGAGGCGGCAGGGTGCAGTGCAGAGGAGAGGTCGGGTTCTGGTGGATTCTGGCGGTGCAACTGCGCGCCTTCCCTAGACATTGAAAGGCAGGGGAGGGGTCGAGGATGAGCCCCACGTTTGGGGCCTGAGCAGCTGGGAATCTGGGGTCACATTCTCCGAGGTAGGCGGTGTGCGAAGGGCTCTTCCCTCTTGGCCAAGGTGACCAGGACTGTGATAGTGACAGTAAGAACAGCAGCTCTGGTCTCCTGAAGGCTTAGTACGTGCCCGGGACCCAGGGTGTCGTCCCCCGGCCTGCTTTACCCACGAGCAGCAGCGAGGCTCAAAGAAGTGGGCGGCGGGACTGGCCCTAAGTCACCTAACCCGTCTCCTTAAGTCCCGCAGAGCGCGAGTGCTACTGGTGTGACTCCAAGGCCTCGAGACCCTGTGGCCGCCCCCTTTGAGCTGCTGACCCGGGCGGCAGAGCCGAGGTGCCTGCTGTAC
>NW_007726799.1:170522-178038 GCF_000696425.1 Galeopterus variegatus
CAAGCGCACCGCCCTCCTCGGCGCCCGTGCCCCCCGCCCGCCCCGGGCACGCGCCCCTCAACCTCTGCAGCACGTGCACCCGCCCGCGTCCCCGCGATGTGCTTTCGCGTTTGGGTGGGTCAGATTTTGACCTGGACAGCCAGACTTCCCGACCGTTTTGTGGGGGCCTCCTGGAGGCCATGGAGCCCGTGCCACCTCCAGCCGGCTTTCCGGTAGCCCACAGAGGGTCGTGGCTGTTCCTGGAGGGAAAGAGCTGACCCGTAAGGGTTATGGGGCAGGGCAGAAAGAACGTGATGGGAGGTGCATGTGTGACCAAGGACACACCTCCCAGCCTCTCTTGCAGCTAGGGCAGTCACATGTCACAGTCCTGACCAATAAAGTGTACACAGGGGTTGTGAGTGGGCATCCAGGAGGGTCTGAACAAAGGCCCCAGCCCTCTCACCCTTCCCTGGTCCTCTTCTTGACTGGGTGGGGCCCTGGTGGTCAACTTGGGATCATAAGGTGGCCATCAAAAAAGTCCTGGAAACCACAGCCCTGACACCCTAGAGCTGCCAAAGCAATTCTCATTATGTGGGAGAAATAATACTCCAAAACTGTCCTCTAATTTCCTAACTCTGGCCAATGGTAGGCACTCCTTCCCTGGGGAAGCTACTGATGGCCACCACATCCAACTTAAACCTGGGCCTCACCTGCCCCAGGCAGGCCAATGAGACCCACGGAGAAACCGGGCCTGGTGAGGACACTTCCTCATAGTTTTCTTGTCTTCTTGGCCTAGGGTGTGGCTGGCACTGGCTGCAAGGCCCCCATTTCTAAGGCAAGCACTCATTTTCTCATGGATTCTACCATTTAATCTCCAGTGGAGCCAGTTAAGCTGCCTGCTCTATTGTCAGTTGGTTTTTGTGGGCAATGGATGGGCTGGGGGTTGACCCAATGAAGACCCACTCCCTCTTTCCTTCATTACTCATCGGCCCTGTGGCCAGGGAGGTAGGGTTTCCCACCTATCCAAAGTTAAAAGGCTTTCTCCAAGTTTTGTAACAGCTTGTACTTTATTACATATGCAACCCTGCCATACCTGCCAGTTGATCCCCCTCCCTCCAATGTTATCCTTGAGATATCAGCCCCCTCTTGGGGCCACTGAGCTCCCCCGCTTTCCTTCTGGGGTGGGGTGGTGGCATCCCTGAAGCAGGCAGTGGGCAGGGAGAGATTCACAATTGTTCATTGTAGTCCTCTTAAAAGTATTTACAGTTAAATAAGCACCCTTGGGAAGTGGCAAAGGATATTCAGGATGGGATGCAGTGACAGGCTACACCTCATCCACGGTACAGGTTGGAATGAACTAAGGCTGCTCTATCTTGGGCCTCAGAAGGTAGAGAAGGTGGAGTTCATTCTGGGATTTAGTGCAGGTGGGGCCCGTCCTCCCCAAACTTGTCCTGGTGGGCGATGTTCTTCACATCTACAAGAGCCTGAGGAGGAGGCAAGAACAGGGTAGGTGAGAGACAGTGAGGACCCCTCTCCCTCAGCCAGGAGGCTGCCCCCACTCCAGCCCTCAACCACTGTGTCCTGGACTATCCCACAGCCCCACACCACACAAAATATTCACATGAGGCAGCTGTGCAGAGGGGTCTGTGTTCTCCCCTTACCCGATCACAGAAGGGGGGTGGGGGAGGTGAGTGTGCACATGTCAAAGGGTCTTCCCAGGGCCTACCTGGTGGTGGACATAAGCCTGACAGAGGTAACACCAGGCAGACAGGTCAACATAGCTGAGGACCAGCGGGTGTCCAGAGGCTTCATGGTGTTGGATCATATGGGCGTTGATGTAACGACTGCAGTAGACCTGAGGTTGGGGAGTAAGTGTCAGATGGGGCTCAGCACCCACCTATGGTTTGCTCCTGGGCCAACCTTCACCCCATCCCCTTCCTCTGCTCCGTACCTCATAGCAAGACAGACACACCCAATTCTCCTGGTATGTTCCACAGTCCCGACAAGGTTGGGTAACATTCAGGCCTGCTGCAGGTATGGGGCATACTGCCACCAAATGGGGACACCAGGACAGTGGTGTCACAGCATAAAATGTGACCTGGGGTGGGTTGGTAAAACTGAGTAAACTGGGGGCCCCATTTCCCCGTGATATGTCCCTACATCACATGTTCTTATCTGGAGACACAAATGAACAAGAGAAGGAAGCCACAGTACCAGCCTCTCCCTAAGTTCACCTGGTCAGTGTCAGCAAGGTCCACAAATCCCTGCATCGACATCGAATCATCTATGTCCTGACCTCCAGCTGCCTCTCCTGGTAGGCTCTCCTCTTCTGGGGTCTGAAATTCTAGGGCCTCCTGGATATACAGAAGCAAAAGATATATCAGAGACACCCGATTCTTGCCCCTTCCTTCCCCTACATGGTTGTGGGGAGCCTTACCTGAGCTTTGTTGCCAAGTTCCAAGGTCCTGAGACTCCTAATCAGCATACTGGGACATGACTGGGGTGTGGCTCCCTGCATGAGTGAGACTGGGGGGGTCTGGTTGTCTGTGCATGAGGCTAGAGGAGTTTGGATCAGCTCAGCATCCCCCACAGCCTTCTCTGAGGTGTTCTGGTCCAGCGTGGCTCCCCCAGTAGCTGCCTCTGAGGTGGTCTGGCTCAGTGTGGCTCCCCTCAGAGTCTTCTCTGAGGTGGTCTTTTCCAGCATAGCTCCCCCAACAACCTCCTCTGAGATGGTCTGGTCCAGCGTGGCTTCCCCCATGGCTGCCTCCAAGGTGGTCTGGTCTGGCATGGCTCCCCCTGTGGCTGCCTCCAAGGACTGATCTTGAATGAGTGCCACCACAGCTGTCTCTGACATAGTCTGGCCTGGAGTGAACTCTTCCACAGATAACTCTGAGGTGGCCTTCCCCATGCCTGCTTCCAAAAGGCTCTCTTCTGTAGTGGTCATCCCCTTAGCAGACTCAGGATTGGCTGATTGGGGAGTATTATTGATGACCGACTTAGAACTGGAGGTTCCCTCCTTGTCTTCTACCTCTGGAACCACGGAGGGAGATCATTGAGTGTCGGTGCTATCCCCTTTCCTGCCTTAAATTCTTGTTCCCTCTGGCCCCTCTCCTTTCCTGAATCCCCCCATTGCTCCCAGTCCCGTATCTACTCACTCATGACCCGCAAGCTGCGCCAGTATCTGCGATGGACTTGGATGGTCTCAGTGATTGAGGCCAGGGCCCTTGACTGAGGGGGTCGCTGCAGGGCCAGCAGGGGTGGTGGGTCTCCAAGGAGGGAGCGGGTGCAGGCGGCCATGGACTCCGAGATGGATGTCAGGTTATAGCCACCCTTTGTTAAGGAAAAGGGGAGGTAAAGTCATGGTGGGGGTTCATCAGGGAATCTGGAGGGCAAGATGTCCTGTGTCCCCAATTTTCCCCACTTCCCAGGGCCCTGCAAGTCTGGAGTGGGGGGTCCTGGAACAAGTGAGTAGAACCACAGCGGTAAGACAGGCAGCACACATGGTATGAGGTGGTTGTTGGGTGGAGGGGATAAATTGCTTGTGATGTAAAGTGCGAGATAACAATAACAATACTGATAATAGCATTAGTAATAGTCGATATTTATTATAGTGTTTGTGCCAGACTCTATTTTAAGTATTTCATGCATATTAACTCAGTTAGTCATTACAACCACAGGTGCTCCATGTGTACAGGAAGCTGTCTTCATACCACATAGAAATCTGTCTTCACACTGTCCAGGGATCCCTGCCCTCACACCAGACAGAAACCACTGGCCTGACCTGCACAAGATGCCTGCTGTGAAGGCATACAAAAGCCCCTGCCCTGACCTAGGACAGGAGCAAGTAGTCTTTCTCTCTACATGAACCCCTCTCCTGACCTTTTTCACACTCTACATGAACCCCAGTCTCTACTCTTTTTACAGATAAAGAAACTGAGGCTCAGAGTGGTTAGATGACTTGTCTGAGGTTACAACAGCTGAAGAGGCAGCACTGGGGTTTGAACCTAGGCTATGTGACAAAATAACCACCACCCTGCCCTGCCACTAGCAGTCCTGGGCACACTGCAAGTGAGACTTTTTGCAAGCCAGTTAATTTCTCTGTGACTTGCATTCTTCATCTGTAAAGTAGTGAAAACAACAGCACAGATTGTTGAGAGGGTTAAATTAATATCTGAACAAGGCATAATAGTAAGAAGATACAGCATTTACACAGGGCTTACCATACGCTAGGCACTCTTTCATGATTAGCCAGCCCCATCTTTTTTTTTTTGTCTTTTTGTCTTTTTTCGTGACCAGCAACAGATCGCAACCCTCAGTGTCGCGCCCGTACCGGACCGGGACCGGCAATGGGATCGCAACCCTCAGTGTTGCTCCCGCACCTCGCTCAGCCAGTGAGCGGCCGGTCTGTATGTGGGATCTGACCCCTCGGCGGTAGTGCTGCCGCGCTTCCCAAGCGGCACACTGTAGCAGTGCGCCACCGGGCCGGCCCAAGCCAGCCCCATCTTACAGATAAGGAAACTGAGGCACAGGGGACAGGGGCACTGAGTCATTTACTCAGGTCAGTGAATTCACTTTGTCCCAGCAACTTGTTAGAGGCAGCTCAGGTAGTGGTAAAAAGTTCAGATCCTAGAGCCAGGCTGCATGGGTTCAAGCTTTGGTTCTGCTATTAGTGAATGTGCGACCTCAGGCTAGTCACTATACCTCTCTATGCCTCAGTTTCCTTGATCTTGAGAGAGGAAAACAATGAGACGAGCAGATCCTACCTCATAAGGCTGCTTTGTCAAGTAAATGAATTAATAATACGTACAAAGTGCCGAGAAGAGTGCTTCACACACAGTGAGCACTCAATTAAAGCTGTTAATGTTAGTGCTATTGTTATTACTAATGCCTAGTATGTGCCAACAATCCTGGAGGGGAAACTCAAAGGGGGTTTTAGGAAAATGCCGCGAGTGACACTCTTCCAAACTACCTTCTCGCCAAGGGAAGAGTGTTGAGAGAGTCTTACCTCTAGGATCAGGATAATGTGGCCATTGGCAAGGCCCATCAGCAGGTGGGTAAGATGGGCATAACCCTCAGGCGACACCTGGCAGCACCCGAGTGGGTCCCCCAGGGCGGCATCAAAGCCAGCTGAGACCAGCACCAGTTCTGGGTTAAACTGAGGCAAGGAGAGAAGAGATACATGGGCATGAGGGTGGGGGCTTCAGTAGGCAGTAAATGATGGAGACAAGGACAAATGAAGACATGGAGATGCAAGTCAGAGAGATGGAGACTGGGAGACACGAGATGAGAGACCTGAAAATAAGGATGGGGAAGACAGGGAAACATAAGAAATAGACTCAGAGACATGGACACACCAGACACAGATGTAGAGATGGAGACAATACAAATGGACAGACGGGGACATGGAACATGAGACATGGAGACTCAGATGTCAAGAGATGGTGACATGAGAAACAGACAGAGACAAGCCCTCACTCACATGTACCCCAAGGTCAAACACAGGATATACATGCAGAAGATACAGGGTTCCATACACAGTGCCAAAGAGGCACACGTACTCTCCATCACAGAAGATGCGAACGCAAGCACTGCACACGGATCGGATGGCCACGGTAGCCGCACATACCTCCCAGTCAGACAGCCCGGCACACATAACTGCACATCCGCCACAGTCATGCGCACACACAGTTTCTCAGAGGGCCAATAACCCACAGCCACTCCTGCAGAGTCACAATCACATGCGTGCCATCACCACACAGCCACAAAGGTCACACACACTGTTGCACCCACAGGAAGTGGTCACTTGCACACACAGCTGCACACACACAGAAGGTGGTCCCAGACACCCGTGCAGAGACACTTGTGTAGATCTGAAAGTGCACACAGAGCGGCACTCACATGCCTGCCTCACAGAATCAGTCACACACATGCCATTGGTGCCCCCAGCTCACCACAGGTCAGAAAGACACACACACACACACACAGCCAGGGAAGACACAGAGATGGCTGCCATACATAGCCTCCCATATCCAGAGGGTGCCACACAGGCTGTCACACAGAAAGCAGCATACAATCATATACAATGTCACACCCATCACACAGAGGAAAGATGGTGACAAAGAGTCACCTGTGCAGAGATTTGCACACATGTACTAACCCCCCCCCCCTTGTACATGCAGTTCCACAGATGCGGCATCACCCATGGCCACCTTCACGCCTACACAGGCACTCATGATGGCACACACATGGGACGTGGATCCAGCCAGGACACACAGGCCATCGCTGCACAACCCAAAGGCCCTCACGCACAGAGCCACTAGAGAAAGTCATCACATACACAGTCAAGATAGTTGTTCACACACACAATGCCACACAGAGAAGGCAGTCATGTATAGCCACCTGTGCACAGTCAGACAAATATGCAAGGCCATCACAGTCACCTTCCCCCCACCCCACAGCCGTCAATACAGCCATTCACAGTGGTTGTCACCCGGCAGTCAGACACACACTGAGGAGGCAGGCCACACTGCCACCTGCACAGGCATGTCCCAGGCATCCAGAGCCATACCTCGTAGGCAATGGGAAGCACCAGACGATGCCAGGCAGTCAGGTAGTCAGCATCACCCATGTGGGGCCCATTCCAGGCCACGTTGACAGTGAAGCCTGTGCCTGCAGCCCGGCCCACCTGGCTGCTGGCGCCCTCATCCCCCACAGGGAAGAAGGTGCCACGATCATAGCGGTGCAGGGACACATATAGCACACTGCAGGGAGGGCATGGGGAGGGGCCATGGCTGCTTAGGGGCCCCCATGTCTCTGAGGCATGGCTTGCCCTCCTCCCTGGCCACACCCTTGCCCCTAGCCCCAGCCCCTCACCTCTGGCCCCAGCCCCTCACCTGGGGTCCTCCTCAAATATGTGCTGAGTTCCATTACCATGATGGACGTCCCAATCCACGATCAGGATCCTGAGGGGGGGGGACAGCTCCTCAACAACCCGGGACACTTGCCCCAGGGAGAGGGCTGGGGCTAGACTCCTGGGGTCCACAAGGGCATTTATTGCTAGGGGACAGGACCCTGCATTTCTTGAGAAAGAGATGGGTGTCAGGCTTCCGGGTCCTATCAGTGCAAGGCTGAAAGCCCGATCCTGGGTCCTGAGGGCTTTGCAGTGGGCCTGAGTAAAAGTTGGGAGCTGGACCCTGGGCTCTTGTGGGTAATAACTAGGGAATTGGACCATGGACCCCAGGGTGCTAAGTGCCAGGGGCTGGATCCTAGGTCTTTTGGGGTAAGCACTGGGGGCCTGGACCTGGGTTCTGTTGGTCAGGATAGCTGTTAGGGGCCAGAGAGGCTGGGATGGGCCCTTGGATCCTGTTTTATAAGTGCCCAGGTGCCACCATCTGGGGGTCCTTTGTGGGTAAACACTGAGTTCCATCCTTGGTCCTTTTCTGGGTAAGTGCTAGGCAACTTGATTGTTTCTGGGTAAGTCCTGGGGGCCGTACCACAGGGCATGCTGAGCAAGCACGGGGGGGGGGGGGGGGGGGGG
>NW_007726799.1:178306-189935 GCF_000696425.1 Galeopterus variegatus
GGGGGGGGGGGGGGTGGTGGTGTCAGGAACCAGGTCTCCAGAAGGATCAGTATTTGGGGATCCCCAGAGAGTCCTTACCGCAGGGCACGCCCACTGATGGCTTGGGCATGGCGAGCAGCCACAGCCACAGAGTTGAAAAAGCAGAAACCACAAGCAAAGTCCCGCTCGGCGTGGTGTCCTGGGGGGCGCACCACCGCAGTACCATTCAAGACCTGGGGGAGGAGCAGGGACTAAGATTGGACCCCCTGCCCTCACATTTGCCCTCCCCTTTCTTGTCCTCTTCCCTCTCAACTGTCTCCTCCTTTCCTCCTGCCTGGCTTTCCCAGTGAGCAGGGCCTCCTCCCTGGAGCCCCTTTCCTCAAGCCCTGCCCAACTCCCTCCGAGCCTCCATGAGTGGCATGTGGTCCTGTCTTTCCACTACCCCAGGACCTCCTCTCCCCTGCTTGATGCCCCATCCCAGAGAGGAAGCACCTCTCCTGCCAGCACAGCCTCCACCAGGCGGCAGACGGCGCCTGTGGCGAGCTGTGCACAGGTGAAGGTGCTGGGGCAGATGTAGACGGAGTCAAAGTTGGCACTCTCGAGGTGCAGCTCCCGGCTTTTCATCTTCTCTGTGGCCCGAAGCCGATGCACGTACTCAGCACTGGAGGTACAGAGGGGAGCACCCAGTGGACAGTGTCCCGCAGCAGTTCCACACACCCTAGCACGGGGAGGGGAACCCAGCTCCAGCCCCCAGATCCCATCCACAGCCCCTGGAGACTGCCCATGTGGGCCTGGGGGTCTGACCTATGGCAGGTGAGCAGCTCAGCTTCTGTGGCGGGCCGTGCGGGCAGGGTGAGGCAGCGCTTGGCAAGGCCCAGCTCCTCCAGACTGCACATGATGTGCAAGATGCGCTGGGGCATCTCAGGGTGGTAGCTTGTGGTGGGGTGAAAGCCAGGGGTAGGGGCTTAGTGCCTGGCAGGAAGGGGTCCCCACACCCACTTCTCCCAGCCCTCTAACAGCATACCTGTCCCATAAGCTGTAGTGACTCATCATACGTTGGTCATAGACCAGCCCTGTGCGAGCTTGCAGCACTGGCCATGTCAGGATTGGAAGCGCAGGGGGCTCCCAGGGTCCTTCCTCATTCTCCTCCACGTTGTCCTCCTCCAGGGTCTCAGCTACAAGGGGGAGGACCCATTCACCCTACTCTCCCAAACTGGATTCCCGTAATTCTCTGGAACTCAGGTGACCCAAACATAAAAAGAGGTGGGAGGACTGAAACCAGGGCTCAGTGAGAGAGAGGGCCTAGCCCTCCCCCACCAAGTTGCCTTGGGAAAGTCAGAGGGGAGTCTGGAAGAGTCTCTCCCATGGCTCATTCCACGTCCCAACCCCCATCAAGCTCACTCTCTGTTTCCTACCTGATCTCACAAGGACCTCCCAGAAGGGCTCGAGGGCTTCCAGCGTGCAGGAGAGAGAAGCTTGGGCACTGGAGGGCAGGGAGTGGGCCATGTATGAAATGGCCCCTGGGTGGGCAGGGAGGGTCCCGTTTTTTTCCCTCCTCCACCTGGGCTCACCTCTGGCAGGGGGCACCAATGGACTCCAGCATGGGGCAAGGGTCTCCCAGAAGGGTGTGGAGCGAGGCGCTGACACCCTCAGCCAGGGAGCGGAGGTTGTAGCCACCCTGAGGGGAAGAATAGTGAAGGGGGTTCAGGAAAGGACCAGGTGTTACCAGGGAAGAATGATAATGATAATGATACTAGAGTGCACACTACATGTCAAGCAACAAGGAACATAGAGGTTGACCTCATTTAATTCACCGGATAATGATATGCGGTGATTACAGTTATTATTATGCCTGTTTTACATAAGGAAAATGGAGGCACAAAGAAGTTAAGTGACTTATGCAAGGTTGTCCAGCTAGTAAGTGGAAATGCTAGGCCAGGAACTCCTGCTGGACTCCAGGATGCACAGACTGAGAGATGAAGGCGAGTCTCACCTCCAGAGACAGGATCAGCTTGCCTTCTGCCAGACCCATGAGCAGGTGGGTTAGCTGGGCGAACCCTGCCGGAGTGGCGGCCATCTCGCCCTGGGGGACATGAAGAGTCAGCCTGGCTCCATGCAGCCCCTTCTGCCCACTTGCCACCCCAGGGAGCCTGCCTTACCTTTGGGTCCCCTTGGAGGGCATCAAATCCAGCAGCCACCAGGACTAGCTGAGGCTGGAACTGAGGGGGGAACAGACTACATGAGCCCACCTGCCCTCATGGCTCCTCCCTCAAGGTTGCCTCTCCCCGCAACACACTCTAGACCCCCAGGACCTCAAGGGCAACTGGCAGCAAGATGTGCAGGAAGGCAGCAATGTAGTCAGCATCCCGCATCCCCACCTGCAGGCATGGAGACATGATGGGGGACGTTCAGCCACCAGGACTGCACCTTACTGTTAGGGCAGAGGGAAGGGTAGACACTGACCTGGTTCCAAGGCACATTGATGGTGTATCCTTGGCCTTGGCCAAAACCTGTGGTAGACCAGTTAGAGGCCTTAAGGTGGGGCCAGAACCGACCCTGCTCGTAGCGGTGAATGGAGAAATAGAGGACACTGGGGGCAGAGAAAAGAAGAGGCAAGGGAGCTGGAGAAGAGAGTCAGTCCCCCAGACACCCCCAGCCCACAGCTGCCACAGTTCACCCTCCTTTCCCCATTCAACCACTCATTCATTCGCTCATTCATTAATTTCCCCATTAACTCTTTAATTCGTAATCCAATCTTCCATTATTTATCCTTCCATTCAGTTGCCAATTTATTCAGCTTCCCATTCATTAATTATTCCATTCATTTACCCATTACCTCACTCACTCATTCATTTAGTTTCCCACTGGAACTCCTCCCTCAGCAACCATCATTGCCCCCTCAGTGCCCACTCAATTCCAGGCTCAGCTCTGAGACCCCGAGAGCTGTTGGGTCTATCCCAGCCCCTGGGGGATCCTGACCCTGTGCGGGACTCTAGATCATGTCTGCCCACCACCTGCCTGCGACCAAGGTAGTAACAGCAGGACAAAGCCTGTGACACTGGAGGCCCATAGGCATGGGTAAGTGCAAGCTAAGGCTGAGAAGAGCCTCAGGCCAGGCCAGAGAGCCTAATGATTCCCTTGAAGGAAGTGGGGAGACCCAGAGACTAGGTGTGAGGAGGGGTGGGACTTGGTTCTACATGTGGAGCTGGTGTGGAGGTACTGGCTAGGGCTGCCATGAGGCCAGTGATGGGGCAGTTCCTTCCTCCCAGTGCATATAGGCCACCTCTGCTACTACTTCTATTTTATAGGGGAGAAAACGAGCACTCACAGGGATGAGAGGGTCCGACATGCAAAACAGATACTGAAAAGACATGGTGTGTGTGTTCTGTCAGAAAGCCTGGCAGGGGGCTGTGGGAGGCCTTAATTCTGATTGGAGAAAGCAAAATGAATAATCTATCATCCATCCATCCATCTGTCCACCTGCCTGTTCATCCATCTCTATTCATCCACCCTGCCTTGTTCCATAAAGGATTTAAGGCAGCATTTTTCTTCTTTTTTAGGGAAATACAAGAAATAGTGGTAAGCAATGAATCTAGACAAACTTAAGAGTCAAATTTTATTCTTTATTCTTTTTTTTTTTTTGATGGCTGATACAGGGATTGAACCCCGGACCTTGGTGTTATTTATTTATTTTTTCCTTTTTGTCTTTTTTCGTGACCGGTAACGGGATCGCAACCCTCAGTGTCGTGCCCGTACCGCGACGGGCAACGGGATCACAACCCTCGGTGTCGCACCCGCACTGCGCTCAACCAGTGAGCAGACCGGTCTCTATATGGGATCCGAACCCTCGGCGGGAGCGCCGCCACACTCCCAAGCGCTGCATTCTACTGAGTGTGCCACCGGGCCGGCCCATGTGTTATTAGCACCACACTTCAACCAACTGAGCTAACCAGCCAGCTTAAGAGTCACATTTTAATATATGTTGATAATGTAGTTGTGAAATTTAATGCAACTGATATAAAAGGATTCTTAAAATTGAGGAAAAACACCTTGGAATTAGGGAATGAAACCTAGGCGAAAGCTCTGGTCTTGATTGTGTGGGGTATGATTGTTTTATTTTTGACAATCATAGGTAAATATTGGTTCTAAACTTTTAGTAAGTTAACCATTACAGGAAGAGAAATACACAGTAGGACATAAAAATTATCATCAGGGGAAGAAAGTAATAAAGAAAAGATTTGAAGAACACCAACTCCACAAGACAGCCACCAGAATCAACAAACTAAAGAACTAGGACCCAAGTAAACTGTTTATAAAGCAAACAGAAAGGGATTTTAAAATAAGTTTGATCAACTTCGAATGAAATGGTAAACTGATAGCACAGGTTTACCGCCTTACCCTCCTACCATCCCAGTCAAAAGACAGTAAATGAATTTTATTTATTTATTTTTTATTTTTATTTTTTATCCTTTTTGTCTTTTTTTCGTGACCGGCAACAGATCGCAACCCTCAGTGTCGTGCCTGTACCGGACTGGGACCGGCAACGGGATCACAACCCTCGGTGTTGCGCCCGCACCTCGCTCAGCCAGTGAGCGGGATCCGGTCTGTATGTGGGATCCGAACCCTCGGCGGGAGCGCCGCTGCACTCCCAAGCGGCGCACCGTAGCAGTGCGCCACCGGGCCAGCCCAGTAAATGAATTTTAAACAAGTATCAACTCGGGCCGGCCCGGTGGCGCACTGCTATGGTGCGCCGCTTGGGAGCGCGGCGGTCCGGTACAGGCGTGACACTGAGGGTTGCGATCCGCTGCCGGTCACGAAAAAAGACAAAGAGGAAAAAAAAAAAAAAAACAAGTATCAACTCAGAAAGACAAAGAATGAGAAAAGAATGTAAGACAATAAGAGACTTCAACAAATCTCTGGAAAGTAAACTTTGAGGCCCCAGGAGCCCCAGAAGGTCCTCTCCCATGCTGAGAAGGCGGGGGAGGGTGCCCAAGATGATGTGGGGTTTCCCTTCTGGAGAAATCAAGCGCAGATCCAGATCAATGCACACAAAGTCAAACCTGAGTAGCCAATTCACTGAATGACCAATTCATCAAAGTCACTTAGTTTTAGTTTACCTGTTTTCCTACTCTTCATTACAGCATTTTAAGGACTGTCCAATCTGTCTGTCTGCTGCTGGAGTTAAGAGACTGAGAGATAGGAAGCTGGGAGAGCAAAGGGCATGAAGAGATTTTTTCATTTACATTCTTATTCATAAGGAAGAATGTACTGAATATATTCACAATTTTTCATCTCCATGCATATAGTCAATAACACATCCACAAAAGAACACAGCTATAGCCTCCAATGCATTTATTAAAACAAAAAGAATGAGGGAGCTGGCTGGTTAGCTCAGTTGGTCAGAGGGTGGTGTCATAATACCAAGGTCAAGGTTGTGCATCCCTGTCCCGCCCAGCTGTGTAAACAAACAAACAAACAAACAAATAAACAAAACAATGATAAATAAATAAAAAATGATTAATGATATTAAAGAATTCTTGTTAATTTCCTCAGGCATGAACTGAGGTAATGCTTTTTTAAAAAGCATCTTTATGTTTTAGAGATGCATTCTGGAATATTTACAAAAGAAATTATATGGTATCTGGGATTAGCTTCAAAATAAAACAGGAGGAAAAATAAAAAACAAACAAAATAAAACAGGAAGAGGGCAGCGGGTGCAAGTATAGATGAAACAAGACTGGCCAATGAAAAATGTTGAGAAATGTTGAAGCATTCAATTCAAGAAGCCAGAAATGAACTAAGTAAAGAACACAGGAGGAAGAATTTACTAACAATAAAAATAGAAAAATTAATGAAGTATTAAAAAAACATAATAAAACAGTAGCGGTGACCAAAAAGGCCAAAATCTAGATTGGAAAAGATAAGTTAAATATCTTTGGCAAGGCTGAGAGAAAAAAAAGACATCACTCCAAAGAAGAGGCCCCTTTTCTTCTGGCATTTAGCAGGATCCCATCCAACACGTAGGTCCTTGTCCACATTCCCTAAAGTTGAGAACTGTCAGTGGGCATTCTCTGTCCCCATTCGGCAGAAATGCCTTTCAGGAAAACAGACCTACACACACCACAGCAAAGTAGTCCCATGACAGCCCCTACAACCGCCCTTCATTCTTGGGTATAAATAGCCAACTAAGGATCACTAGACATTTGAGGAAAACCACCAGCAGGATAGAGAAGGACCAAGAAAAAATTCAACCAGCCTCATAATAGAGAGAATTCAGAAAACAGAAAAAAACTTTAAAGCACTTCTAATCAGTACTCTATAATAAAGACAAGATCAGGAATGAGACGGCATAGAAACAGAGAGGAAGAAAGTGCTTTTGGAGATTAAAAGAATGTCTAAATACATAATTCAAGAGAAGGACCTGAAGATAAAGTTGAAATCTCCTAGGACACAGAGCAAAAGGAGAAAGAGATGGAAAACAGGATATAAAAAATAAAAGACATAGAGGATCAATCCAGGAGGTCTAACATCTAATAGGAGTCCTAGAAAGAGAGAATAGAGAAAACACAGTAGGAGAAACTATTGCATACCTAACAGAAGAAAGCTTCCAAGGATTTGAGAAAGGCATGAGTCTTCAGATATAAAATGTCTACCCACTGCTAGGCAGAATGAGGGGGCCAGGGTGAAAGTTCAGAACAACAGGGATAAAAAGAAGAACCTAAAACCTTGCAGAGTGGGAAACAGATTACTCAGAAAGGAATGAAAAGCAGACTGACATCAGACACATGTCAGCAACACTGAATGCTGGGAAATAATAAAGAAATGTCTAGAGAACAACCAACCTTAGATCAGATAAGGGGCCATGGGAGCTCAGAATCTACAGGGGAAAAGTGGATTCTATGTAGTCAGTTAGGGAGAAAGCTGGATAAAACAACTACTACTTAGTAATGTCTCTTACTGATAAAGACTTGCTCAATCACTTTCTGCAGGAAAGGTCAGCAGCATATACCAGACTTTAAAGCACACCAACCCTCTGACCCAGCAATCCACTATTAGAAATTTATCCTACAGATATACTCAGAGAAGTGCAAAATTATATATTTACAAGACTATTCGTGGTAGAACTATCTGTAATAGCAGAAACTGGGAAGCATCTTAAATGTCCAGAGGTAGCCATACAATGGAATACTGTATAGCCCTTACAAAGAACAAGATGCTTTCAGAGGGACTAACACGGAGAGGTGTTCAGATATGCTGTTAAATAAAAAAAGTTGCCAAGAAACGTGTGGAAGATTATTCTATTAGTCAGTGTGCTGTTAATAATAATAGTGATAATAATGAATATTCATACATCTATAGAAAAAAAATCTGTATGGAAATAGCCTAAACTGTCAACAGTTATTTCTGAGGTGATGGGAATTATAGGAGACTCACTGCTTTAGATATTTCTGCATTAATTTTTTTTTAAACAAATACTTGGCAGTACTGTCATAATCAGAAAACATAAGAGTACTAATTTGAGATTCACTCCAACTCAAGGGTAAATTGGTGAACAACATCTCCAAATATTTGTGGGTCAAATCCCATCTCTCCACTTCTTCTCTGTGTGACTTCTTAAACTGTAAGCCTCAGTCCCCCCATCTGTAAAATGGGGAACCCCAGCAGACACACAGAGAGCAGCACAGATACTAGTCCCAGGGTGGGCCCAAAGAATGTGAATGCCTCCCCCTCCCTCCCAGCTCCTTCTGGCTGGGCCTGTAATGGTGTGGGGTGGCTGGGAGTCTAGCACCTAGGCAGGACTTGGGGTGTACCTGGGGTCCTGGTCGAAGGTGAACTGCGTTCCTTGGCCATGGTGCACATCCCAATCCACAATAAGGACCCTGTGTGCGGGAGAGAGGGGGCTCTGTGCACGGGGATCAAGGTGAATCTGAGGGAAAAGCCCAGACCAGGATACCCCACCCTGTGCCACTCCCATTGCACCCGCCCTCTGCTGCTGACCTCTGAATGCCATGCTTCTGTTGAGCGTAGCGGGCAGCCACAGCCACATGGTTAAACATGCAATACCCATCCATAAGACTGTGCTGGGCATGGTGTCCAGGAGGCCTGGGCAGGACAGGGAAGGCCACAGGTTGGGGATGTCTTCCTCTGCAGAGACAGACTCTCCCCTGCTCCCTAGTTCTGGACTAGCAACTCCTCCAATGTCAATGCCTGTAAGTCTGCCAGGAACTGAGTAACCGGGGCCCTCAAACCCTCACCTTCCTCCTTCCCCCACCAATCTACTGCTCTCTCTCCAAAGAAGACTTGAGAATGTTCATTAAAATTATCAATGGGTATCATTCTCATACCCAGTCACTCTGCTGTGGGGACTTAGCCCACAACCTATATAAGAAAAAGGGTGAAATAACAGGTTTATAAATATACCACCATATTTTCTGTGGCATTGTTTTGAAACAGCAAATGACTGGGGAAAGCCAAAATGCCCATAAGTAGGGGACTGGTTAATTTAAAGTGCATTTACACAATGGGATTCTCCTAGAGTCTAAGCTACATATTGTGTGAGAAAGCTTTCTGAGATATGTAAGTGAAAAATGCATGGCATGGAAGGGAGTGTGTCAAGTGCTACCACCATTTGTGGTTAAAAAAAGGGGAAGGAGGAGAAAAGCTATATTTTCTGCATTTCATCAATTCTGGGATGCCAACAATGATCAGATGTACCATGACTTTACATGCCAACAACAAAGCAGAAAATACTGCCAATTAAATTCTGAGACCTCATTGTTTATAAGATGCATCTGGATTTCAAGATGTTACAGATATGAAAAAATGTATGCCGTAGAATCAATGAAATATGACATTTATTTTTTGAATAAGCCTATTTGTGGGAGGACACAGGAATCAGGTTATGAATACCTCCCAGGATAGGAAGCAGGTATCTGGGCGACAAGGGTGGAAGAGAGACTTTTTATTGTACCCCCTTTTGCACTTTTTCACTCTTGAACCACATAAATATATTACACATACCAATACATTTTACATTTGAGTGAAAGATTTTTAAAAAATGTAACAAGTCAAATGCTCGAGGATCCTACCTGATGATGGCCATGCCATTCTGGATCTCAGCCCCCAGGACCGCATCTACCAGCCTGAGGACAGAGCCTGAGGCCAGGCAGGCACAGGTATATGAGTTCTGGAGAGACAGTGGGGAGCCAGAGAGGGAGTGAGGGAGAGAGCAGCCCTATCCTTTCAGCTGCTTCCCCCAGGATGGAGTGAGCATGAAGGGGACCCCAGGATTGCCGCCACTCCCTGTCTCCACAGTTCTCATCCATACCGGATGCAGATAAACTGAATCATAGGTGTCTGCTAGGATGCGGAGTTGCCCCTCATTCATATACTGGGTCGTCTCCATCAGATCAATGAATTCTAGGCTGGGGACACAGACAGGGGATGAGATTCAGGGCCAGTTCCTCCGTCCCCTCCCCAGCTGAGCCCTCCACACACCAGACCCCTGGTCAAGTCAGGCCTCCCCAGCTGTCAACTTGGGGGATAGGACACATTCCCTGTTTCTTCCCTAGCCTGCCTCACTCCAGTAATATCCTTTGCTCCCCTGCTCTAGCCACACCAAACCCTATTTCCAGGCCTTTGGCAGACTGTTCCAGCTGTCTGTTCCTCCCTTGCCTCAGCCTTCCCCTTCATCTGACTCCCTCTTTTTCTCCTCTTAAAGCTCAGCTCAGATACCCCCTCTGTCAAGCTACTTTCCTTAGCCACACTGCACCAGGCCTCTTACTCTGGGTTCCTGCAGCCCCCTGAGGGAGCCCCCAATCACTCTGTCTGCACATCCACCATCTGTTTATGCTACCAGATTATAATAACAATAGCTCATCATGGGCTAATATGTCAGGCCCTGTTCTAAGCCCCTGACACATACTGAACTCTCCTGAGGAACTTGGGTTTACTAGCCCCATGTTATAGGCGATGACACAGATTCAGAGAGGCTCAGCCACTTGCCCAAGGCTGGCCCCAGAGTCCATGACATTCCTTCCCAAAGCATTCAGCCTGCTCTGGTTGGTCCAGGGCAGCCTTCTCCCCATCCCTACCAGGCTCCCCAGCCTTCACCTGTGAACCAACATTAGCTCCTCCTTTTCGGCAAAGCGGGCCTGGGGAGACATGAGGAAGAAAGGGCTAAGGTACTGGCTGTGCTCAGGTCCTGCCAGCTCCCTGCCCTCCACCCAGAGTGTTGGCTAGGGGACTCACCTGAAAGGACACGCAGCGATCCAGAAGGCCCTCCTGGATCAGCTGCTCCTTGATGGCATGGAGCCGCTCAGGGCCTTCAGGGAAGCTGGGGAGAGGGAGATGCAGTCACACACACATATACATGGGGACACTGGGGAGCATAACATCTGCTCACACCACATCTCCCCATTCACCCTTCCACAGCTGCTCACCCCAAAACTACAGTGTCAGTCCTGCCTCCTGTCGGCTCTGGACTCTGACCCTCTACTCACCACCACGACTGCTACTACCATAACCTTCCACCCAGGCAGTCACGTCATCTCTTCCTAGGCTTCTCTGCTTCCCCCTTGCTCCCCCAACAGTCCTTTCTTCCCACAGCAGCTAGACATTGGTTAAAACCCTAATCATACGGCTGGTTGTTTAGTTCAGTTGGTAAGAGCACGGAGTTGGTAACACCAAGGCCAAGGGTTCGGATCCCCTTACCAGCCAGCCACCAAAAACAACCAACACCCTAATCATATCATGTCCCTCTGCTACTCGAAACCCTCTCATGGTTCCCATCCCATTCCAAGTCAAAGCCAAAGTCCTCTCCATGCCTAGAAGGCCCTAAACAATCTGTCCACCATCACCTCTCTGACCCCATCTCCTACCACTCTCCCTTCCCTTGCTCTGCTTCCCCTACACTGATCTCCTCCCTGGTCCTCAATGGAACCAAGCACTCTTCAGCCAGCCCGAGGAACTTTACTCTAGCTGTCCTCCCTGCCTAGAACACTCTTTTCCCAGACGTGTCCATAGGTCACTGCCTTGCCTCCTTCAGATCTCTGCTCAAATGTCAGTGGGCCCTTCCCTGACCATCCTATTGAAAACTGAAGAGTCCCCTCTGCTGCACTTCATACTACTCTCCTGCCCACTTTAAGTGTCTCCACAGCACTTCTCTTCCTAGCACACTGTATCACTTGCTTTTTCTTTGTTTACTGTCTTCCCCCTTCCCCTTGAATGCAGGAGTTTTGTTTTGTTTTGTTTACTGCTGTACCCGTAGCTCTTCAATAGATGGTACATATGTTTCCCATAAATGAAGTCTTTTGCCATCATGAGTTAGTCTTAGGTTGGGCTAGGGGAGCTAGATACCAAACTGGTAAACACAGAAGTATAGTAATTAACAAAGAATGTCATGGGCTAGGAAAATATCTAAGATCATGTGTGGGAATATGCTAGGAGCCAGGCAAAGCCCTCTCTGAGAAAGTCTCCTTGAGATGTGAAAGTTGGCTAGGAGCAGAGAAGGTAGAAACGAATCTCTGGAAAAGGTATTAGCCACGGTAAAGACCTGAGGTGAGAGGGTGCCTGGCAAGTTGGAAGAACAGCAAGGGAACCAGTGTGGGTGAAGCAAGGCGAATGAGGTGGGGCGGGGGGGGGGGGGGGG
>NW_007726799.1:190125-209952 GCF_000696425.1 Galeopterus variegatus
GGGGGGGGGGGGGGGGGGGGGGGGGGGGGGGGGGGGGGGGGGGGGGGGGGGGGGGTAGATTGGATGAAGAGGTCAGAAAGGTGAAGTGGAGCCAGATCACATGAAACCTTAGAGACTAGGATGAAAAATTTGGACTTTACCTTGAGGATGACAGTCTGCCCTTGAGGTATTTTTAGAGAAAGAACATCATCTCATACATAGTGTTTAGGCTGCTTGTGGAGAACAGACAATAGGGGTGAGGCTGGAGGCAAGAGACCAGTGAGGAGGCCTCTGCAAGTCTAGGTGAGTGGTGATGGTCATGGCAGTAGAGGTGGTGAGGAGACGTTAGATACCAAATATATTCCAAACATAGAGCCAAAAGAATCTGATTCTTTTGAAAAGTAGAGCGAATGAGAGGTGTAACCCTGCTTTAGCACAAATGTCTCTTCCTTAAGGAAGGCTTCTGGGAAACCTTGATGCTAGTCTAGGGTCCTCTGTGAAACACTCTTGAATCCCTTGGTCTTAAGTCAGTCTTCACTCAGCACCTCATACTGCTGTTGGCTGTCTAATGATCTGTCCTCCAACTCATCGATCACCTCCCTAAGAAGGGACCCTGTCTTGTTTGGCACATTTGTATCACCAACTCCTGATACACAGCAGGTGCTCAATAAGTGTTTGTTGGCTAAATGAGAAGAACCCTTTCAGTATGATTCCCACCTCCCTAAATGATCTGCTTTCAGTCTCCAGGGTGGTGTAAGAAAGGATATGTTCTTGCTAACGGGCTCTAAGTGTGATTTGGGGACAGCTTGAAGTACTCAGTCTCACCTGTCATCCCAGAGGCAGTGGAATTCATTTAGCTGCTCATCGAACACCAAGCCAGTTCCAGCCAGTGCCTTGGCTTCACGGTTCAGATCCTGCAGGGAAAAAAAGGGAGGCACAGATCCACTTAGGGCCTGAGTCAGATGGAACATCCCATACTGCCCAGGGTTTTGAATGTCACAGGAGGCTAAATTGTGGCCAGGCTCCTCTCACCAGCCCTTGCAGCCCCATGACTAGGTCTTCTTCGGGTGCTTGGCTGAGCTTCTTCGCTTTGCCTTTCTTCTTCACCTCCGCTAGATTGGTGCTGGAGCGGGATACAGCGCCCTTCTTAACATTTCGCTTCTGCCAATCAGAGAAGGGTCAGAGTCCAGGGCAAAGTCAACTTGCTCTGCCCCCCGCCCCCACTCATCAGAGTAGGTCTGGGGGCCTCACCGAGGAGACGCTGGAGTCGTGAGGGGGTGACTGGGGCTTGTGCCTACTCCTTCGCTGCCTGGTTGTGGTGGAATCCTGGCCGGTGGAGGTCATGGTCGGGGGGACTTCGCCCCTGATGAGGGTCTGGGGGTGAGGTTGGGGGGGGTGGAGGTGGTTGTGAGGGGACTGGAGTGCCCTGAGGACCCCAGAACTTTGCCCCCTTTTAGCCCCCACCCCCATACTGGATTCCATCACTTACGCTATCCCATTCCCCACCGCCTTCTAAACGCCTCTCTCAAGGCCCTCTCCGTCGCCTGAGGTGTTCATTCCATCCGGTCCGGCTCATTGCACTAGACTCCACCCCTTTTCCACTATTCTCTTTCACCAGTCTTGCCCTTTCACTCAGCAATTAACCCCCGGGCTCAGTCCGTTCTAGGGACTGCCCTTTCCAGCCAGTCACCGCCCCTTCCACTCTACCAAGCCCCAGACCTTTTCATTGCTCTACGCCTCGCCCAGACCCCGCCCCTTCACAAACCTGCCCTTTGCGGCCTATCTCCCAGGATAATCACCCACCCTTTCCCTCAAGCCAGCCCCAGCCGCGGCGTCGACTCCACCCTGAACGACTCACTTAACTCCACCCCTAATCGGGCCGGACCGATACCTTTCGTTCCGCCAGATCCCGCCCCTAGCGTTTCAACCGGCCCCGCTCCTCAGGGGACTGCTCCTTTCCCTCCACCAGACCCCACCCCCTGTCCAGATCCGACTCCTAACGTTTCAACGAGCCCCTTCCGCCAATCTCGAGCCGCCTCCCACCAGCCTCCGCCCCCGTCCCGCCCCACCGTCGACACCGCCAAATCCCGTCAGCTCCACTCACTGGGCGCAGCTCCTTTCTCAAACTCCGCCCCTGGCTCGCGCAGTCAAATTCCTGGCGACCTGTGCGGCCGCGAGTGTCCGAGTCCCTGTTTTCCATTGGGCCGGGTCTCTCTACTGCCTACCCAGGTCCCGCCCACAGCGGGGATTGTGTCTCAAGGCCGCGCTCCTCCCGGCGGACACACCTCTCGCGAGCTCTCAGACTGCAGGCCGACGCGTACGGGCGCGACGCGGGCCGCACTGCGCTTGCGTGAAGAGCGCGCCAACGGTTGGAGATGCAGCTCCGGCTCAAGCTTGCCCCCTCACCGCTTCCGCCTCTATAGTCCTGGCTCTCAGGGCCACCGTCCATCAGTCACCTCAGGAGCTCTCCGGACCCGCGCCAACTCTGCCGCGCGGTGACTCGAGAGCAATCAAGGAAGCGAATGAGTTAGGCAGGGCGTCTTCTCTTCCCCTGGGCTTCCCGCGCGGCGCGCCTTGCCGTGGTGACGTAGCGCGGGCGGGCTGGTAGCTGGGCCGTGAGCGAGGTTGACACTTGGGCGATGGCTGGTGGCGGCCAAAATGGGAGTAGCGATGGTGATAAATGTTGTGACGATTTTCTGAGTTAATATTCACTACGGTGCACAGGAAGCACTCGTGGAATGTTAGCTATTAATATTCCGCTGCGAAAACGGGTGGTAGGGTGGAAGGAGTCTTAGTGGAGGCAAGTAATGGTAATGATAGCCAGTGTTATGTGACAGGCATTGTTGTAAGCCACAGTTCTATGAGGTAGTTCCCATGATTAAGGCTGCTTTGCAGATAAGGAAACAGGTTACGGGACTTCGCCATGTGACCTTGGATAAGTTACTGAACAGCTCTGTGCTCAGTTTCCTCATCTGGAAAATTGTGATAATAATAGTGCCCGGGGCCAGAATGGACTCCGGGAGGGGAGTTTCTCATGGGCGGCAGCTCTCCCCATCTGCCCCCTCCACCGGTTAACCTCTGCTCCCAAGCTGTAATAGAAGGGGCCGGCCCGTGGCTCACTCGGGAGAGTGCGGTGCTGATAACACCAAGGCCCTGGGTTCGGATCCCTATATAGGGATGGGCAGTTCGCTCACTGGCTGAGTGTGGTGCTGACAACACCAAGCCAAGGGTTAAGATCCCCTTACCGGACATCTTAAAAAAAAAAAAAAAGCATGTGTGTGTCTGGGGAGTAGAGGGAGCCGTCCTTGTGCCCGCCCCCCACAACTCCCACCCGGTGTCTAAATGTCTAAATAGCCCCACAGGAGGCCGGTTTGTCCTCCTAATCTCACTCTCTCATTCTCCACCATTTCCTACCGGGCCGAAAGCTGGGGCCAGAGAGATAAGCGGGAGAGAGATAAGCGGGCTGGGGTTCAGCATCGCTGACTAACAGATTGACAGCCCCACCGCCCAGTAGCTGGGTCCTCTGACTCACTTGGAGATGCCAGTTCCAGCCTCCACTTTCCTTCCAGTCTTTTCCTATCTGAACCTCTTTTGTCTCAGTACAAGAGGGTCACACACCTAAGACATTTAAACCTCTGCACACACCAAAGAAAACATGAGTACACTGATACACGCTGAGGAACATTCTGGAGTTGTGATGCCTGCAAAATAGAGTAGGAAGTCTTGTAAAGGGCTGAGGCCCATTTTTCTGCACAATCGAAACAGAGGTTCCTGTAGAGCAGGAGGTCAGCAAACTTTATAAGGAGCCAGTAATGAATATTTTAGGCTTTGCAGGTCACATATGGTCTCTGTGGCATATTCTTTTTCCTTCTTTTTTCCCTTTAAAAATATAAAACATCTGAAGTCTGGCTTTGGCCTGAAGGCCATAGTTTGCAGATCCCTGTTGTAGAGTGTCAGTCCTTGGTTTCATTTATCTGGCTGGGATTATTTTACAGGATGAGGGCAGGGGTTCCGTGAGGAGACATATTACTTTTGTGTGAGGTGTGAGGACAGGGATTCACCGGCAGGGTCAGGTCACTTCTGGTGTTTCTCTAGTGGGTCAAGCAAATTTTCTGGACAGAGTGAGGATGGGGATTTCTATAGTTCTATAGTGTTGTTCCTTTACTGAATCAAGCAGGGATTTCTATATATGACAAGACAGTAGTTTCTAGAGAGCTCCAGACTATGGATTCTTGTACAAATTCAGGATGGGGCTTCTTAGACTGCATTATGACAGGTTACAACAAATAGATCAGGTGGTCTAGTACTGGTCCAGGTACTGGTCCTAGTACAGGTGTTTCTGCAGGTTCAGAGCTTGTGTTCATATAGACATTTAGATCAGGTGTTTAAGTCAAGATTCAGGTAAAGATTGTTATTAATTAGGCTAAATTATGCTAGCTGCTGAAACAACCAAATCCAGAATCTCATGGGCTTAACAAATGTTTATTTCTTGTTCATACAAAATCTAATCTGAATATTTACTACTGATCATTCATGGACCAAGGCAACTTCTATTTTGTGACTCTACTCTTCTCTAGGTCCTTGGAGTTCTCATTATTCAGTTGGTAGATGGGGAAAGAGAGAGAGTAGAGGATTGCATGAGAGGTTTTTATGGGCCAGGCCTGGAAGTGGTGTATGTCACTTCTGCCTGTACTCCATTGGTCAAAACTGTCACACGTTCACATCTAACTGCAGAAGAGGTTGGAATAGATAGAGTGAGCTCAGGAAGAAAGGAAACAGGTTTCGATGAGCCTATGGCAGTGTCTACTGCAGGATTCTATAGACTCCACAGACCTACAGTTTCCAATATGGTAGCCACTAGCCACACGTGGCTACTATCCTTGAAATGTGGCTAGTTTAATTTGAGATGTGCTATAAGTGAAAAATTCACACCAGATTTCAAAAACTTAGTATAAAAAATTTAAAATCTCAATAATTTTGCTTATGTTTTGACATAATATTTGGACATACTGGATAAAGTAAAAATGTGTTAATATTTTATTAAAATTAATTTTATCAGTTTCTTTTTTCTCTTTAATGTGGCTACATGGAAATTTCAAATTACATATGTGACTTGCATTATATTTCTGTTGGACAACACTGCTATAGAGAATTCTCTTCAAAGCATTGGCACAGGAATTCTTTTCCTGTGTAGGGATAGGGGTTTCTCTGTAGGATCCAGTTAGTGTTTCCTGTTTGGGGTCAGGAGAATGATTCTATTACCTGGTATGGCAGGATTGTAGGAAAATATGATGGTTCGTGCTTGCTGTGGGTCAAATGTATCCCCCAAAAGTTCATTCGTTGGAAAATTGATCCCCAAGGGTGTAAAGGCATTTTTTCCTGTGTAGGTTAAGGTTATGTGTTCCTTTTGAGGCTAGGAGAGTGGTTTTCTGTAGACAGTCAGGCGAGAAGATCACAACATATCAGGCCAGGTATTTTTGCATACAATCAGTTAGGTTCCTGGAGACAGACAGGTCAAGTGATCCTGTTGGGGGTTAGGCCAGGGGTTCTTGTATGGGTTCTACACAGGTGTTCATGGTGATTCAGATTATGGGTTGTTTAACAAGGTCAGAACAGAGGTTCCTCTACAGTGTAGGTGATTTTATACTGGTTCATTCCTTGCATTCCTCTAAAGAGGCAAATGACAGGTTCCTATTGAGTGTAAGGGCAGGGTTTTCTGTACCAGCTCAGGGCACAGGTTCCTGCCAGGAGTCGTAGAGGGTAGTCCTGTGCAGGGTCAGGACAAAGATCCTGTGCAGAGTTAGGACACTGGTTCTTTCAGAGATTCGGGTTACTGCTTCTTCTGTTGGGTTTGGACAGGGGTTCCCATACAGGGGGAGGGTGGGGCTTACAGGACAAGGCCAGGGCAAGGGCTATTATAAAGAATCACATCAGGTCTTCCTGTTCAGGGTCCAGAGAGTAAGGTTAGGAATTTCTATAAAGGATCAGAACAGAGATTTCTATAAATGAGTAAAGTAAAGGATTTCTGTTGAGGTTCAGGAGAAAGGTTTTCTACAGAGTCCAGTCGGAGGTTCTGGTACAGTTATAAGGCCAGACTTCCTGAAGAGGGTCAGGGCAGTGGAACTAATGCAGTCTGAGAACAGGGAGCCTTCTATGGCATCAGGAAATGGCACCTGTCCAGTGAGCAGGGGCTCCTGTACCAGGTGAGGCCAGACGTGCCTGTATAGAATGCGGTTGGGTCTTAAAATAGAGGGTCAGGACAGGCGTCCTTGCCACAGAATCAGGAAAGGGTTTTCTATACAAGTTCAAGACAGAGGTTCATGTTGAGAGTTGGATCGTGTATTCCTGTGCACTCTGCAGGGTAGGGTATGAGATCAGAGATTGTTGTGCAGGGCGATGTCAGAGGTCATTGCCAACAGTGAAGGCAGGGGCTTCCACATGCAATCAGATACCTGAAAAGGTTGAGGACAGGGATTTCTGTGGAGAGAGAGCTGGGTCCATGGTTCAGAACTAGGTTTATTGTGAGTGAGGTGTTTACCTGGAGGGCAGGGCTGCAACACAGTGTGTGGACAGAGGTGTTTCTGTCTGAGGTCAAGACAGGATTTCTATAGAGAGATCAAGGCTCGTGTAGAGGATCAGGACAGGTGTTCCTGTTGGGTGGTGCGGGGACTTTCTTACAGTGTGGGTTCAGAGATTCCTAACCAGGGTAAAGCAGAGAGGTTCCTGTACTGGGGGAGGACAGGGGTTCCTCCTATATGAGGTGAGAGCTGGTGTTCCTGTCCAGGATCAGGATGGGTTTCCTGTTAATAATTAGATAAAGGTTTCCCTTAGGGTTTCAGAGCTGGCCTCCTGTACCAGGCTAGGGCAGCTGTTCTTATAAGGGGGAGGCCCGTGGCTCTTGAACAAGGTCCAGCACAGGTTCTGAGAGGGGTTTCTGTTCAAGATGAGGACAGGGGCTCCTCCTGGGTGTGAGGGCTGGGCTTCTATGGCGAGGCCAAGCAGGCAGCTTTTACAGGGTCAGGGCCTTTCTGGACAACCACCACAATAGTGTAGCCTACTGTGATCCTGCAGTGGGCTACTCAGTGGCGACTAGCTGATTGGGTGTTGTTCTGTGGAGGACAGCTGCTTACCCATAATATGTTCAGCATCTTCGGGCTCCCGCAGCCCCCACGTCTGGGGCTCTGGGGAAGAAGCCATAAAGTGAAGTAGCTGAATGAAGTGTGAGCAGTATTCATTTGCTGCGGTGGGTGGGAGTGGGGCTGTCACCCCATCCAAAATGCACTCCTTAAACTTGGTGTGGTCAGGGCAGGTTACTCATCAGTTCTGAGCCTCACCTTTTCATTAGTAAAATGAATATTAGTATACTTTCCTCAGAGTAGTTTTTTCTTTTTTCAGGTGTTAATAAACTAAAGCAGCTGAAGCCTCCCAGCCTGTTGCCTGACACACGGTGAGCACTCAGTAAATGGTGCAGCTTGCTGTGGGGGGCAGCTGAGTAGTGTAGAGGCTGAGCACATGGACTCTGCCCCTTGCCACCAGCTGTGTGGCTTAGGATGTCACGTGACTCGGAGTATGCTCCCATTTAATTGTTAAGTTGAAGAACAGATTCCACTCTGAGGGGAGCAGTTCACCCAGCTCAGTAGGATTGGGGAGGGAGTTGGCACTGTGTGGAACTCTCCACCTATAGGGTCTAAATATCACTTCCAGGGGCTATTTTGTCCTCCTACTCTTCCGCTTATTCTCCACCATTTTCTACAGGGCTGCAGGCTGAGCTGGGTCGAGAGAGAAAGAGAGAAGAGAGAGAGGACAGGTGACTAACAGGAAGATGCACAGATGACCCCACTCTCTGGCCTTCTCACCTTGCCAGCTGCCATTCCAGCCCCACCCTTCCCCCCTTTCCTTTCCTGAATGTGTCTTTCGTCCCTTGGAAGAGAGTCCCTAACTTACACCTTCTGGAACTATGCACATTGATGCCTTCACCAGCAAACGTACACAGAGCTGCTCTCGTCAGCTACTCAGATACCGTGATGTGGCACATTTCACATGATATGCACACACACGCACACCCATATACATGCACAGAGACTTGCAGAGAAATATTGCTGTTACCAGACCCACAAAGACATCCTGACTGACACACACATGATCACATGCAGTTCTTGTTCAGCATTCCAACAATATTTATCAGTCCAGATTCTGTGCCCAGCATATGCTGTCACACTGTCTCCACGATCACCCAGAGTCGTGCCCCACTCACTTCATCACCCACTGTGGCTCACATACTTCAGTGCTCTCATGCAGTTTCCCAGTGGCACACATACCATCTGCTTTGGATTGAGTGTCCCCCCCAAAACTTGGTCCCCACTGTGACAGTGTTAAGAGGGTGGGAAATCCTATCATGTTAATTGAAAGTTGGGGCCTTAAAGAGGTGATTAGATTGTAAGACCATGCCATAGTGAATGGATTAAAAATGGTGATCATGGGCGTGGTTTGGAGGGCTTTAAAAAGACAGTGAATGAGGAGGTTAGTTTCTGCTCTCTCTGCTTCCACCATCTTGCAGTGTGAGACCCATGGGTCGCTGTTGCCACCATCAAGACCCTCACCAGATATGTTCACTGCACTGTGGACTTCCCAGCCTCTGAAACTGTAAGCAATAAATTTAATTTTCTTACAAAGTACCCAGTTCCATTATTTTGTTATAAGCAACAGAAATGGACTAGTACACCATCTCACTCCCCTCACCCCCATAGTCAGCAGGTTACACACCATCTCTCACCATGATGTATGGAACCACCCAGTTGCTATCACACAAAGTTTCACTTACACTGTTGCAATCGCACATCATAACCCTCAATCATGAAGTGTCACATGTGCCACCTCACCCAGCCTCACATGGTCGTACATTGCAGCCATACACTGTCATCAAAGAACTCCAGACACTGCTATACACCTCGCCTGACACTACTGTTGAGTCAGTCACACACAAACTCACACCTCTAATGTCAGGACTTTGGTGATTTTACTTTACAAAAGCTTTGAAGGTCCAGGCCGGGGGGTGTCTGGAGCCCGGGGAGTGGGATTGCACACACTGCTGGCTATAAGAGGAGCAGTGCTTGAGGCTATGTGATGTGCCCTCATGAGCTGAGTGGAGCTACCACAGTAGTGCTGGTGGTAGGAGGCACAGGGCCTGTGGGGAAGGAGCCTGTGGGTGAGCCCAGCAGGGACCCAGGGAAAGGCATGAGGTGGCTAACAGGCCCTGACAACACCACGGGGCCTAGGCCCTGGTATAGATGGGCAGTACCTGGGGGGCCCAGTGTCAAGCCTGAGGCCACCTCTTCACAATTCCCACTACTGCTGCCCCCAGCCACCACCATGAAGCTGCCAGCTGGTCCTTCGGCTGCTCCTGTACCTCCCAGACTCGACCCCCGTTTTTTTTTCCCTTTTCCAGATGCCTTGCGGTTTCGAGTTTGAATACCATCCTTCCGCATGGTCAGTGGTCGGTTCACCTGCCAAAAGAGAGGCCATGGGTATTTCCCAACTCCAGACCTTGTTTCTCTATGTCTTGCCCAGGGATGTCCCCTCCACCCCATTTCTTTAAGAACAGGTAATTGGTTCAAGGACTTGGGGAATGCTCCCCAGGTGTGGCCCAGAGATGGTCCCGAGGAATCCTGAGGTTGTGAGGTCCTGGGTTTGGGAAAACCTCTAACGCTGATGAGAGCTGCCCAAGGTCTAGGGCAGTAGAGTAGAAGTGAGCTGATGACTGGAGGTGGGGAAAAGAGTAGGGGAAGGAGCCAGGAGATGGAGGAGGAAGAGAGGAGGGAGTGGAAGAAGGAAGGAGATGGAGGGAGGGAGGAGGGAATAGAGAAGGAAGAAAGAAGGAGGGAAGAGAGAAGGGAGAAATAGAAAGGAGGGAGAAAGGGTAGCAAAAGGTGAGGAAGGGAGAGGGAGGGGGGGAAAGAGAGGAGGAATGGTTATGGGAAGAGAAGACTCAGGGTAGAACAAGAACAGTGAGGAGGGGAAAACAGGAGGGAGGCTCTATGGAGCAGGCGTCACCTGGTGTAGCTTGTAGTAGAGGCCGCAGGCATTGCACACAGGATCTCCACTGGCATTTCTCCGCCACAGTGTTGTGGTGGTTGTCTGGCAGTTGGTGCACTGAGTACCTGCCCGTTTGCTGACAATCTGGAGACAAGATGTGAGATCAGTGCCCTGGGGAGGTGGAAGTGGGGATAAAGGGCTCACAGGGCCTCCTGTCACCCAAGAGGTGAGGGTCAGGTTGAAGGCAGGACTTCCTGCACAGGGCAAGGACGGGCATTTACAGGGTGATGCCTGAGGATTTGGTATGAGGCAAGGACAAGAGTTCCTGTCTGGAATAGGGTTTTTTTGTTTTGTATTCTATTGGGGACTACATCAGTGGTTCTCAACTTTGGCCTTATATTGGAATCACTTGGGTTAAAAAACAATCCTGATGTTCAGGCACTACCCTACTCCAATTAAATCAGCACATCTTGGGGAAGGGAACCAGGGTGATTCCAGTGTGAAGCCAAGGATGAAAACACTGCTATGCAGTGTGAGGGCAAAGGTTTCTGTATGGTTTGAGGACAAGCCTATAAGGGTAAGTTGAGGATAGGAGTTCTTGTATAGGACCAGGGCAGAAGTTCCTATATGGGGAAAGAGTGGTAGTTTCTGTACAGTGTCAGGTATGGGTTCCTATGCAGGGTGAGGGCAGGGATTTCTATGCAGGATGAGGGCAAGGGTTTCAATACAGCATTAGAACAGGGGTTCCTATAAAGGTGGCAGGCAGTAGTTTCCTGCAGGTATGAGGACAGGAGTTCCTATACAATGGGAGGATGTGGGTTCTTGTACGGGATGAAGACAGGGTTCTATGTGATGTGAGGATAGGGATTCCTGTATAAGGTGAGGCAGGCCTGCAGTCTTACCAGGCGCTTCTTAGGCCGAATGAGGGGCCTGTTCTGCCCATTCATCTTGTGATAGAGGCCACAAGCATTGCATAGGTAGTGGCCTGTCCTGTCCTTCCGCCACAGTGGAGTGGCTGTTGCTCCACAGTTCACACACTCCCTGGCCTCTGGTGGGGTGGACAGAGGGGAAGAGGGAGACTGGCTCAGCTCAACTTTGCCTTGGGCCATCCTCCCCCCACCCCACATTTCAAACTCCCTGTCCCTTTTTGAGGCCCTCACCATAGGGAGGCAGGGGCAGGGTTCCATGAAGCTTGGGGGAGGAATAGGCTGCTGAATTGAGGGGGCTCCCAGTGGGAGAAAAGAAAGTACTGGAAAAGTCAGGACTCCCATAAGCACTGCTGGGGACGGGGAGTGATGAAGGCAGTGCAGGACCCAGGGTCAAGAGGTCTGGACTTAGCCGCTCTGTCTTCAAGGTTTCCAGGAAGCTGGTGCTGCCTTTTCCGTCTGGATCTTCTGGGGCCTGGGGAGGTGAGGCCTCGCGGGTAGGGCACACAGTTGAGGCAGGGTAGAGCCCTGCCTTGCCATAGGCCCAGCCAGCATATGGTGAGCCCCCTGGGATGCCCTCCATACAGTTGAGCAATGGGTACACCTGAAAGACTGTTGGGGGGCAGGTAGGGGAAGGAAGGAAAAAAGAGGGGAGATCAGTCTAAGGTCATCCCACTTTCAGGGTGCTACAGTCCCCAACAGCCCCAACATGTTGGCCAAGTTTCCAACCTTTCCACAGGTTGCCAGAACAGCTGCTGGCCACTGGGTCCTGAGCACCACTGGTCACTATGGCATCTGCAATAACTTCCAACCATTTCCAAATGGGCTTTGAGGATGACTGTTGTAATTTGGAGCCCCACAGATCACTTGACAACTAGGGCAACCACCGGATATTTCCAGTATTGCTTCTCAGTATGGCAGGTTGAGGAACATTGGAATTCCTAGGTCTGGGCTTAACTAGAGAAAGTATTCAGCACGTCCATATGAAAAGCTTCCACCCTTTTCCAAGATGACCTCCTACTGGGATTCCCCCTTGGCTAAGGATCTCCATGGCAACCCCAACAGCATCCACAATGCTAAGACAGACATCCAATGGAGTTACCTGGAGAGTGTCTGTAGGCCTCAGCATCCCTGTAGTAAGCCAGTGCAGCAGCTGCTGCACTGGCCGTGCTCGTGGCAGTAGACGAGGCTGCTGCATCTAAGCCCTCAGGCCCAGAGGGGAAGAAGACCCCTGACTCTGGTGATGGGGACACCAGGGCAGGATCCATAAACTGAGGCAGGGGCTCTGAGGGCCCCAGGGCCCCCAGGCCAGGAAACTCCATGGGGCCTCTGGTGTTTAACCTGTGAGGACAGGAGGGGTCCTCAGACACAAATCCTGCTCCCCTTACCTCTCCACCTGCTCCTCTAACCTTTCCCCTCCTTCCACTCACCTCTTCAGTCTCCATATTCCTCTCCACCTTCCCATTCCCCTTGTCCTCCTCACCTTTTTCCCTCTTCTCCTTTCCCATTCCTTCACCTCTCCCTTGTCTTCCCCTCCATCCTCTCACTTCCTATCCTCCCCTCCTTTCACCTTCTTCATCGTTTCCTCTTCTTTCCCCATTTGTCTTTCCTCTCCTCTTCCTCTACTCTCATTTGCTCCCTTCTCTGCCTTCTCCTCTTTCTTCCCCTCCTCTTCCTCCCTCCCATTCCCTCTTTTCTTTCTTCTCTTGCCCTTCTCCTCCTCCTCCCTTCCTCCCATCTGTCCTCCTCCCATCTGTACTCCCATCTCTTCTCTTCCCTTCCTCTCTCACTCAATTCTCCTTTCTCCTCCTCTTCTTCCCTCTTCCTTTTCTTTCCACTCCTTCCTCATTCTCCTCTTCCTCCTCCTTTTTCTACTCCCCCACCTCTCCATTTCCTCCTTGCCCTCCTCCTTTCCTCTCCCATTCCCCCTCTTCCTTGTTCTCTTCTCTTCTCTCCCTCCTCTCCCTCCTCCTCCTCTCCCTCCTCATCCTTTCCCTCCTCTTCCCTCCTCCTTTCTCATGCATCTTATTTCCCTCTTCCCTGTCTACATGTACTCCTCCAGTCCTCTTTCCTCCTCCTACTCATTTTCCCCTCCCCTCTTTTTCTTCATCCTTCTCCTCTTCTTCTTTGCTATCCTTTTCTGCTCATCGTTTTCTCTTTCCTCATCTCCTCTTCCCCCACTTCCTCTTCTTATTCTCCCCCTGCCCCCCAGCCTTGCTTCCCTCCCCCTCTAGAAGAGGCTGTGTGGGGCTGGGATGGGGTGCAGAACCAGGGTCCCTTGAACCCCTTGGCTACTACCTCCAGAACCTTGGGGTTCACCCTTCCGTGCTCCCCAACTTCATCCCTATCTGTTGCATCTTGCCCTCTGACTTTCTCAGAAACCCCATGGTTTCCGGCTTGACTCCTCCTCCCCCACCTCTGTTGGGTCTGCAGACAGAAGGCCCCCTCAGTTCCTCCCTGCCCCATGGGGGGGGTCAGTACCCCCCACTGCTTATCTCTGCCATCCCCGCCCAACTTTTGAAATCGCCTCAAGGCCACTGGCTTCCTCTAAGGAGGGTGAGAGGTGGGAGTTGTTCCCTCTACCCATACCCTCTCCCTTGGAGAGGTCTGCTGTAGTTCTGCTTTCAGGCTCCTTCAGTTCCCACCATTCCCAGGCCTTAGTTTCCCCATGTGCTATATTGGAAGTGGTGACAGAGCTGAGCTAAGACCTGTGAGATGACCCTTTGCCTCTGGCTTGTCTTGTGTGTAGCTCTGTCTCTGCTTCTCTGTCTCCCTGGATCTCTTTTCCCCTGACTGTTTCTCCTCCAATTTGACTCTGTACTTCTCCCCTATCTTCTATGCTTCTGTGATGTGTCTTCCCTCTCTCTCTGTGCTTTTACAAATGTCTAATGTTTTCCCTCCCTTTCTCTGTCTTTCCATGTCTCTCTGTCTCTCTCCATCTTTAATTCTGTCTCTTTCGCTCTTTGTGTTTTTCTCTCTCTCAATGTGTCTCTCTTTCTTTACTCTCCACTCATCTGTCTCTGAACATTTCTGCATCTCTCCCACTCTGTCTCTTTCTGCTTATTTGTTTCTTCCCTCTGTTTCTCTTTGGGCCCTCTGACCTTATTTCCATGCCTCTCTTACTATTCCCATATCCCTGACCATACCCTAGTGCACACAGCCCAGGACAAGGAGGTGAGAAACCTGCCCCTGCGTCTGACTGCTCAGTTTCCCTGCCTGTAGAATGGAGTGATGGAGATGGAGTGAAGGCCACCTTCAAACCACCCCCACACTCACCTACATGACCGGTGGTGTAGATGGGCTGAGGGTTGGGCCCAGGTTGGAGTTGTGCTAAGAAAGACACAGGCCTGTGGCCATGCCCACTACCACCACCTCCTCGGACTCAGGGTTCCCACTGTCCCTCCCTGGAGGGAGTGTCCTGCTTTGCCATTTTGGCCTCCATCTCTTCCCTCTCTGTCTCTAATCCTTTGTTAGTCTCTGTCTCTCCACAGTTCTATCTGTGGAGATCTCTCGCTGTTTGCATTCCTGTCTCTCCTTTTCTGCTCCTGGGTCTCCCTCTCTCTTGCTGTCTCTCTGTCTCTTACTCTTTCTTTGAGCCTCTGTCTCTCTGTCTGTTTCTCCTTTCCCTCTCTTCATGTCTCTTGCTCTTTTTCTCTGTCTCTGTGTTTCTGTCTCTTTTTCTCCCCATCTCTCTTTGTTTTTCCCTCCCTTTTCTGTCTCACTGTTTGTTTCTTGCTCTCTTTCTTTCTCTATCACCACTATTCCCTCATTCTCTTATACTCACCTTAGTCTCCCTTCATAGTCTCTACCCCCCATAGTCTCCCTTCAGCCCCACTGCCGCCCACCCCGGCATCTCTCACCTTGGCAAGTCCATGGCTGCCCACCCCTCCTGTGGCAGGGGCCCAGCCCCCCCACCCCTAGTTATCACTCTCCGGAGAGAGATAAAGTTTATCTCGAGGCTGGGGGATATGAAAGCTCCTTATCAGCTGCCCCACTAGAGTGAGTGCTGCCCCAACAGCAGGCAGGCAGCAGCCTGGCACTCTCAACTCTCCCTCGGCCCCAGCCCCTCACCCCAGGTAACATCCCTGTCCCAGCCCTCAAGGGAGGGTCTCACAGGACTGAAGGGAGCAGACATAGGGTCTGGGGGGCAGATATGGGGTTTGGGGGGTTAGAGGTGGAGCTTGAGGGTCAGATATGGGGTTGAGGAATCAGAGGTTTGGGGTGTAGTAGTGGAGTTTGGGAGAAGCAAATATGGGGTTTGAGGAGCAGAGAAAGCTTGGAGGTTCAGAGACACTTTGGGTTCAGAAATAGGAAAATAGAGACAAGGTTGGGGAATCAGAGGTGAAGTTTGGGAGTCAGGGATAAAGTTGAAAAGTTAGAGATGTACTTTCAGGGTCAGAGACAGATTCTGAAGGTTGAAGAAAGGTTTGGGATGGGGGGTTGCCCAAGGGTTTTGCTGGAGCAGAGATGGAGTTTAGGAGTCATAGATTAGTTTGTGCAGACAGAAATGTGGCTGATGATTAGAGATGGGCTATGGGAACACAGGAGGAGTTCAAGAAGCCAAGATGGAATTGGGGTAGAGAAAGATTTGGAGCCAGAGGGATTCGGGGGACAGAGACATGTTTTAGGGCTAAGATAGAGTTTAGGGAAGGCAGACATGAGGGTTCATGTGGCAGAACAGATTTTGGGGGAGTAGACTTGGTGTTCAGAGTTACAAAGACATTTTGTTGAGCAGGTTGGGAGAAAAAACCATTTGGGGAAATCAGAGAGAAGTCACAGGGAACAAATACAGGGTTTGAGAGGCAGAGGTGGGGTTAAGAGGATGGAGCTAGGGTTTGGCGGGTCAGAGACAGGTTTGGGGGATCAGAGAGTTTGGGGGAGAGACAAGGGTGTTGTGGAGCAGATAAGGGGTTTGGAAGCAGAAATAGCCTTGGGGCAATAAAAGTGAGGTTTGGGGGAGAACTCAGGGAGACAGAGATAAGTCTGCGTCAGTGGAAATCAGATCTGGGGCAGAGATAGGATTTTGGGGGATGAAGGCATATTTTGTGGGGGCAGAGTAGGTGTTTAGGGGAGACAGACCTGGGGGTATGTAGAGTGAAATTAAGGGATCAGGGAAGCAGATATCTTGGAAGGAGTGGGAGGGATTCAGGGCAGAGAGAAGTGGGGTTTGGGGGTAGATTTAGAGTAGAGATGAGGATTGGAAAGACAGAGGAGTTGTGAAGGGAATCAGGGGTGGCTGACACTTTGGGGACCAGTGGTGGGTTGGAGACCCTGGAGCAGGGTCGGGGAGTAGCCATGAGGTTAGGGGCAGTAGGCCCGGGGTTTGCCTTGCTGGGGGCTCCTTGGGAGCTGAGACTGACCTGGGTTGGTGCGGAAGGTTCAGCCGCCTTGGGGATGTGGTGAGCTCAGTGTGATTCCAGGGGGTGTCTTGGCTGGCCTTGGCCTTTGAGGCTCCCTTCCTCCCTCCCTCCCTCCTCCCCTCTTCCTCTGTAGTTCTGCAGCAGGGTCGGGGAGTAGCCATGAGGTTAGGGGCAGTAGGCCCGGGGTTTGCCTTGCTGGGGGCTCCTTGGGAGCTGAGACTGACCTGGGTTGGTGCGGAAGGTTCAGCCGCCTTGGGGATGTGGTGAGCTCAGTGTGATTCCAGGGGGTGTCTTGGCTGGCCTTGGCCTTTGAGGCTCCCTTCCTCCCTCCCTCCCTCCTCCCCTCTTCCTCCTCCCTCCTCCTCAGGGAGTGGCTGGTGCCCCAGTGGGTGGGGCGGTCTAGGGGAGAGGGTGGGCCCCCTGCTTCAGGGGCACCTCTTGGGTACTGGGGCACCTCCTCCACCCTGCCTGCTCACCCCATAGATATTTGGACCCTACTCAATTTGGGCTCCCATGGACTTCAGTGTCCAGCCAAGCGAAATGGGCTGAAACCAAGATGAATGAAAATAGCAGACAGGGTTTCGTGACTCCACTGGGCTTTTCAGTGAGTAAAGCCCTTACTGTGTGCTGGGCCAGGTATGGGCTGGACCCTTACATATGAGTCCTCCTGGCCACAGGGAGAAAAGAAATGTGGTTGTACCCATTTTGCAGGTGAGAAAAATGAGGCTCAGAGAGGTTCGGTGTAATTGGAACCAGAGCCTGTGGGACGCCTTGATGACCCAGGCCCAGCCAAGGCTGGCTGGAGGCAGGGGCATACTCATTCAGCGCCCCACTAGGGCTTACGCCAGCTCTGGCCTGCCCTGGCGTAGCAGATAAGTCTTATCAGATGGATGCGACAGTGGCTGTTGACGCCGCAGCAGTAACAGGCTGTCTTGAGATGGGGGCGGGGTATGGGGGGGGCACCCAAGGACAGCAGCCTTAACTTCTTGCCCGCCATGCTGCCTTGGAGGCGGGAAAATGAGGTGGGACCTGGGGTTGGTTCCTCTGTGGGTCCTCAAGGAGTGGGATAGGGTAGGGAAGAGAAGGGGATAGAGAAGAAGAGACAGAGAGAGGCAGAGAGACAGGGACAGGAACAGAAACAGAGACAGATGGAGAGACATGGAAATGGGGAGACACAGAAAGTGTGTGTGTGAGAGAGAGAGAGGTGGAAGGAGGCAGGGAGAGGGCACAGAAAGAAAGGAAAGACAAAAAGAGAAGGTGGGACACCCAGAGAGAGCCAGAGACAGTTAAAGACAGATCTGTAGAGAGAGGCAAAGAGAGAACGAGAGACAGAGATGGACAGGAGGCAAAAGGTAAAACCTGAAAGTGACAGAGGCCAGGGACGCAAGTGAAGAAACTGAGAAGGGAGACAGAGACAATGTTGTAGAGAAGGGGACAGAGACAGAGATTCAGAAGCAGAGCCTGAGAGGAAGTTCATGAGACCCCAGGAGGCAGCCTGGGATAAGTCCTGGGCAGGCGGTGCGGGGCAGATGGGACAGGGGGATATGGATTGACGTGGGTCTATGTGGCCTGTGGCTCTGCCCTCAGCCCACTGCAATGGACCCCAGAGGGTTGCTGGGCCTCTGTACCCCAGCCCCCACCCTCCTGTCTACCCCACCTCCCCCAAATATTAACGACAACCACAGTTTCTCATACTGACATAGACCTGTGCCTAGCCTGCTCTGAGCACTTTCTTCATATAAAATCATCTGACACACATGCACACAGTAGGTGTCCAACTTGGGTCCCCGTAGGACAGGAGGTAAGACTCCCCAGTCATGGCCCTGGAACTCCATGGGACAGGGAGCTCTCCTGACCACCCATTCTACAGGTGGGGAGACTGAGACCTACAGACGGCAAGGATGGAGCCCCAGTCAGTGGGGTCTGCTCGCCCACTGGCCCACCTCAGAGGGAGTTTACCATTCTCATCTTACCCCTCTGAGCCTCAGTGTCCTCATATGCAAAATGGGAAGTTTGAGAAGAAAAGAAAGCAAGGCCACGACTTCCCATTTATTGAGCTCCTGCTGTGTGCTACACCCCCATACTGAGCCTTCATTTGTAAGAAGAACACCAACAGAGACAGCTATGACTTAAGTGGCAGTGGTCTCAGGACATGGACTCTGGAGCCAGCCCACCTTGTTCACAGACTTCCCTAAGCGCCAACTGGTCAAGTGACTGAATGAGTTACTATCCCCTCTGGACCTCAGTTCCACATCTGTAAAAATAGGGTAATAATAATAACTACATAGGGTGATGGGGAGACTTAAGTTTTAATCCATGTTAAGTGATTTTAACTCACTTGAACCTGAAACCTCAATAAATGTTAAATATTCTTATTTATTTAATAAGAGTACCTACTGTATAAGGATAGTACTCAGCCCTTCCTAACTCTACTAATACTAGTACTAATGCTAATAGTATGCTAACACCAATAGTAATACTAAAATTAATTCTAATGTTGATACTAGCACTAGTGCTAATTTTAATAGTAATAGAATACTAATCTAATAATAATACTAATTCTAATCTAACACTAATACTATTATTAATACTATTACTAATACTAATTCTTCTTTTTTTAGTGGCTGGCCAGTACGGGGATCCAAACACTTGACCTTGGTCTTATAACTGATTTAACCAGCTAGTCCCATAATTCTAAAACTAGTAATTATTATTCTAATTCTAACAAGAACAATAATGATAATAACACTAATTCTGATACTAATAGTTTTACTAGCATTAATGTAATAATTATAATAGCAGCAGCAGCATTGTTCGTTGAGCAACCCCAGTCACTGTGCTAAGAGCTTTCCAAGCATAATTTTATCCCATTCTCACCAAATCCGTGTGGTGTAAGTGTGTATAATCACCCCCATCTTCCAGACTGGGAGTAGGTGCTGAGAAATGAATATGTTCATCCGCGGCCGTGGGTTCTTGTCTCAGCTCTGACACTGATTTGTTGCATGATTCTTGGACAAAACACCCCTGAGCCTCAGTTTCTTTAGAAAATGGGTGTAATCATAGATGCCCCACATCGAATGTACCACTGAGGACAGGGCTTGCCTGACACACCATAAATGGTGAGCTCTGTAAACGATGACTGTCATCATTGTTGTTATTATTAGAAACAGCAAGTGCAATGTTGGGAGCAAGGTAGGGAAATTTGTCCTCAGAGGGAAGGGCAGGCTGGGGCTGTTGGACTCACACCTCATTCCTTTATTCCTGGAAGTGACAAAGGGCTCAGGAAGAGAAGTAGAGGGTGGGAAATGGGGCACCTCAGAGCCCTGCCTCCATCCAGAGCTAGAAACCCTGAGGCTCTGAGGCCAGACCTCACCCCATTCCCTCCCCCATCCCCGTGGAGGGGACACAGGCCCAGAAGTCTGCGGCGACAGTTCAGCCAGCAGGGAGGCAGCTGGGAGTGGGCAGATAAGGGAATCAGTGGGGGCCAGGCTAGGGTTTGGGGGAGACGGGGGCGGGAGTGGGGGTGGGGG